>NC_042616.1:632582000-632882000 GCF_901001135.1 Rhinatrema bivittatum
CTTTGGGGTGGTATGTTGGAAAAAAATAATTATCTTGCGCAATATTGTGGCTTGCACTATAATCATGATGATTAACGCTTGCAATAAAAATAGCTAGGAACATTGACAAACCTACCAAGCCTTCCTAGCCCAATAAAAATACCCAATTTTACCTGCTCTACCTTCTTAAAGCCATATTGTTTCTTGGAAGTGTAATTGTCACTGCACACTGGATACCTTGGCAGGCTCGCCAAGATTTCAACATCTGACAACACGTGAAACACAAACAACCTCAAGAATAGACAAGGTCTTTTCCAAGGCCTCCTAGGGAAGTACCAGCAGCGCAGGCAGAGCCACGGGTCCTGTGAGCTCAGGGAATGGACCATCGTCCGGCACACAGGTGACCATGGCACAGGAGATACAGGGAGCGTATCTTTCCTCCATGAACATCCTTGCTGGGCATGCCAGCGGACTTTGTGCTTAGCAGGTTTTGGCTCAGCTCTCAGGCAATCCATGACTTATAAGAAGACATTCAAGGTGATCTGGATCTGGTCACTAAAAAGAGCCACGCTGTGCCTGGCCTCACCAAACTGTTGGGTGCACTGCATTTCATGGCAAGCAGTTCCTTTTAAATCACAGTAGCGGTGGTGGGAGAATGTCCCAAAGCAATTTCTCACTCTGTCTCAACCATGTTATTGAAGCAGTAACTGACCACATTCCTCGCTGCATTAAATTTCCTCATGACAGGCAGGACTTGATGGACATGAAGAGAGGAGTTTATGCCTTCGCACACTTTCCCAATGTTGTCAGAGAAATCTACTGCGCTCACCTGGCCAACATTCCACCCCATCAGAGGGAGGAGCCATATCGCAACAAAAAGCTCTTCCACTCCATCAATGTGCAAATGGTCTGTGATGCTCAAATCCACATACTCGATATCATGTCCAGGTTCCCAGGAGCCATGCACGATTCTTTTATACTTAGTCAATCGTGTTGCGCTCGGAGGTGGACCCTTGGGCTGTGGCAGTACAGGGACTGTCCTCAGGGGGCGGAGCATGAGAGGAGACAGAGGCAGTGTATATCTTCACCACTGGAAGCAGGAGGTCCCCCCGGGAGGAGCCCGTAGGGACCCGGGCTGCTTGGACTTAGGTGGGCCTCGCAGGGTCTTCTAAGAGAGTCAAAGTCCTGTGTGCCCACGGATGCTGGGGGAGCGCTATTGGGTACATAGCTGGAAGCAGGTTGGAGTAAGGAGCACCAGAATAAGGATGGTGATAGCAAGGCTAGGGACAGAGCCAGAATCAGGAACAAGGTCAGGCAGGCAAGGGGTCAGTCCAAAAGTCAGTCCGAGGAGTAGTCGACGAAGCAAGGATCAGGAACCAGCAGTCAGATGAGATCGAAGAACAGGCAAGGGTCTTGGGCAGGCGGCAGGCAAGCAGGCAGGTCAAGAGCAAGCTGAGGTCTTTGGCAGGCAGCAGGCCTGCAGGTAGGTCAGGAACAAGCTGAGGTCTGAGGTAGGCGGCAGACAGGCAGGCAGGTCAGGAACAAGCTGAGGTCAATACCAGAAAGGCAGTCTGAGGTAAGACCAGGGAGACAAATGAACACAGGAACAAGCAGGACTAAGAAGCAGGAACAAGCAGGAACGGAAACGAAACAGAAGGATCCTGGAATGAGACTATGAACAAGCAGGCAGGAACACAAGCAGGAGCAATCTCAGGAACAAACCGACCCGATTGCCAAGGCAAGGAAGTGAGGCCAGGATCTTCTTTTAATATGGGTTCAATCAGGGTGCACTGCGGAACTAGACCCCGCCCTGGAGCCTACATCAGGGTGGCTAGTTCGCACGCGCCTAGGGGCATGGTTAGAGGTTGGGGATGCCGAGGGCCGGCATGAGGCCTGGCATGCAGCTGAAGGCCCAGTGACTGACGCCGCGGGACACCGGGGCCTAGCGGTACTTGTGAGGGTCGCGGGGGAGACCGGACCAGGACCTGCTGTGGGACCCTGAAGGTGAGCAGGACGACCGCGGGTGGAGCGTGTAACAGTACCCCCCCCCCCCCCCCCTTCTAGGCCTTCCCCTACGTGGCTAGGGTTTCTCAGGGTTCAGTCTATGAAAGGTCCTCAAAAGGTTCTTATCTAGGATATTCTGAGAGGGTTCCCACGAGTTCACCTCGGCCCCATAGCCTCCCAAGCTAGGAGATACTCCTTAGGGGTGTGCATTCGTTTTCGCCGTATTGGCGATCCGCAACGTATACTGCACTGTTCGTAGTATTCGTGGGGAAGCGAAACATATCGCGATTCCCCACGATTACACGAATATTCGCCGAATTATACGGCCACCTAAATAAAAATTTAAACCAACCCCCACCCTCCTGACCCCCCCCCAAAACTTACCAAAACTCCCTGGTGGTCCAGCGGGGGGTCCGGGACCCATCCCCTGCACTCTCACACCCTCGGTGCCGGTTTCATCATGGTGCCGATAGCCTTTGTCACAGGGGCTACCGGTGCCATTGGTCAGCCCCTGTCACATAGTCATCGGCGCCATCTTGTGCTCCTACCATGTGACAGGGGCTGACCAATGGCACCGGTAGCCCCTGTGACATAGTATGGGCAAAGGCTATCAGCGCCATTTGAGTACTGGCATCGAACGGCCAGCGTGCAGGAGGTCGCTCCGGGACCCCCGTTGGACACCCAGGGACTTTTGGCAAGCTTGGGGGGGGCCTCCTGACCCCCACAAGACTTGCCAAAAGTCCAGCGGGGGTCCGGGAGCGACCTCCTGCACGTTGGCCGTCCGATGCCAATACTCAAAATGACGCCGATCGCCTTTGCCCTCACTATGTCACAGGTACCGATGGTCGGCCCCTGTGACATAGTGAGGGCAAAGGCGATCTGCTGCCAGTATTCAAAATGGCGCCGGTCGCCTTTGCCCTCACTAAGTCACAGGGGCCGACCGTCCGTACCTGTGACATAGTGAGGGCAAAGGCGATCGGCGCCATTTTGAGTATTGGCATCGGACGGCCAACGTGCAGGAGGTCGCTCCCGGACCCCCGCTGGACTTTTGGCAAGTCTTGTGGGGGTCAGGAGGCCCCCCCAAGCTGGCCAAAAGTCCCTGGGGGTCCAACGGGGGTCCCGGAGCGACCTCCTGCACTCCGGCCGTCCGATGCCAGTACTCAAAATGGCGCTGATAGCCTTTGCCCATACTATGTCACAGGGGCTACCGGTGCCATTGGTCAGCCCTTGTCACATGTTAGGAGCACAAGATGGCACTGATGACCATGTGACAGGGGCTGACCAATGGCACCGGTAGCCCCTGTGACAAAGGCTTTTGGCGCCATGATGAAACCGGCACCGAGGGTGTGAGAGTGCAGGGGATGGGTCCCGGACCCCCCCGCTGGACCACCAGGGAGTTTTGGTAAGTCTTGGGGGGGGTCAGGAGGGTGGGGGGTTGTAGTTAATTTTAATTTTAGCTGGGACATGAATAGAAATCGCCGTATTAATGCATCGGGGCGCCATATGGCCGAATGCAACGTATCTGCTCCCCGACGAATCCGAATCATGAATGCAATGTATGGCGTCCCTCTGCACATCCCTAATACTCCCATTTTCCATGATGTTGTCGAACATCGAGAACCTCTCTTACCTGTAGAGATGTGTCAGGTTCAGTTTAAATGTGTGGAGGTGGAAAGTCTTTGCGAGAGGGCCAGGACAAGACAAGAGGCTTCAACAAGGACATGTGGAATGTGTTGTGGATGCCCATGGACCTGGGTAACTGGAGCTGATAGGAAACAGCCCCTACTCTTCTCAGTATTGGGAAGGGACCGATATACTTCGAAGCCAGTCGATGAGACGGAAGTCAGAGACGGATGTTCCGGGCACTCAGCCAGACTTTCTGGTCAAGACGGAAGAGCGGAGCAGGTTGACGATGAAGATCCGAGGTGCGTTTAGCGCACTCAGCGGCCTGTGAGAGGCGCTCTCTTACCTGAGTCCACACTTGGCGGATGGTTTGAGCCATAATCTGTGCTGCAGGAGATGGAACCATCACAGGAACAGGAAGAGGCAGACAGGGCTGCCTTCCGAAGACCACTGAAAAACGGGATACGTTGGTGGCGGCTGCAACATGAGTATTATGTGACAGCTTGGCCCAAGGAAGCAATTTTGACCAATCGTTCTGTTGATCATTGACATATGAACGTAGGAACGTATTCAAAGTCCGCTTAGTTCTCTCGGCCTGACCATTGGCCTGAGGATGGTAGGCCGAGGTATAGTTCAAGGAAATGCTGAATTTCTGACATAAGGAGTGCCAATATTTGGTGGCGAACTGGGGTCGCTGATTGGAGACAATCTCCTTAGGAAGACCATGAAGTCGGAAGATATTCCTCAAGAAGAGTTTAGCTAACTCCGGGGCTGACGGAAGACCTGGTAACTGGATGAAGTGCCCCATCTTTGAAAAGCGGTCGATTATGACCCAAATCACCGTGTTGGCTTGTGATGGAGGAAGATCCGTGATGAAATCTGTTGAAATACTAGACCATGGCTCAGTGGACGCGGGATGAGAAATCAGCGGCATGGAGGCAGCAGTTGCAGGAGCTGAGATAAGATGAAACACCAGCAGCATTGAGTAGGAGATGAGACATGATTACAAGAGGCAGCAGGTGGACACTGAGTGGCAGGGACTTAAAGGTGCCTGAAATACATGCAGAGCATTGAGGAGGCCTTCTTAGTTAACGTGCTGAATGAAAATGTTTGAAACTACACCATCCATTCTGCGTGCTGGCACACAACTCTGTTGTGAGGCTGGGTCCAGCTGTCTTCTTTCATCTGGATGGCACAGCAACTCTGTTGTGAGGCCCAGCTCAGCTGTCTTCTTCCATCTAGATGGCAGAGCAACTCTGTAGTAAGGCAGGGCCCAGCTGTCTGCTTTCATCTAAATGGCAGAGCAACTCTTTGTAAGGCCCAGCCCAGCTGTCTTCTTCCATCTAGATGGTACAGTAACTCTGTTTTGAGGCCGGCTCAGGCTTCTCCCACAGATTTTCTTCTTGCATCTTGTAGGCCAGGTGGTTCTGTTTATCATAGACCTCTGCCACGTCGTGGCTTGCCATTTGGTGGGGGGCATGGGTTTGGGTGGCCTACCTCTCAGGCATCTTCCCTGATGGGGACTGCTGTGGGGTGTCGATTCAACAGAGGCACCAGAATATTCTGACGGCTGCTCTGGCATCCTTTGGAGGTTTTGTGTGAACGCATTTGTCATGTTGCTCATAGCAGCAAACAGTGATTTAATATTTTGTGTGTTTGCTGCTGTATCCTGTTGCAGGATCCAGTTCTGGTGGTTTACAGACTTCCTCAAGGCCCATAGCTCTGCATGAATGTGCCTCATCTCAGCAACATGCATCGGTGCTGCGGGAGTTTACTCGCAGATTGTGATCAAATATTTACACAGCAGCACAGACTTTACTGATAGCTCTTCTTCAGTGCAACTGTCAAGAGCCTTTTATTTGCCTGCAAACAATTTGCTCAGCAGTCCTACTTTCCTGGCAGAGCCTAGCTGGGTCTGCCAAGTTGCCACCACCCTTCTGCGGCTTGGATTTCTTAATCAGAAAGTGCTAGATTTTCCTAGCTCCTTCAAAGTTCCTTTTCTTTCACATATAATTCAGGAAATCCCAGGCACAACCATCCACTTTGGGAAGCTGCTTTTACCTAGGAGTTTGGTTTCTGTCTACTCCCTTGGCTGGTCTCTGCTGCTGTCCTCTTTTATTGCACATTTATTGGGCAAGTTCTCCTCCTTCCGATTCACTTTGGATTTGCTTCATTCATTAGCTGCTCACCTTGTGCTATTTAGGAATCTCCTTCCTCCCTGCTCTTGGAATCTACCTCTTCAGGACCCCTTGGCAATTTGGGAGTTGCAGTTTTTCCTCCCTTTCTTTCTCCTATTTTCCCTGGATACTTTCCACAGCCAGCCTTCATTATCCTAAAGATTACAGGGGGTGGGGTGTGTGTTTGGGGGTGGTGGTGGTTATTGCTCTCTTCCTGATGGAATATAAATCCCATCACAATGTATATGCACTGCGATTGCATGTCCCCCAGAGAAATCTCAGCTCAGCCAATAAAGCTCTACTAACCATACCCTCGGTCAAAACAGCAAAACTGACCCAAGTTAGAGAGAGAGCACTATCCTTAGCGGGTCCAATATTATGGAACACAATGCCACTTGAAATAAGATTGATGAAAGATTTAAAACTCTTCAAAAAAAGTTTGAAAACGTGGCTCTTCAAAAAAGCTTTTCACAGTGAGGTAGGTGAGTAAGAACACCTACTCACAGCTGAAAGTCACCTAAAAGCGTAACTGCTCTCTTTATTATTTTTTATCATAATAAGTATTAATTTAAGAGAAGGACAGTATAAAACATACATGATTATTCTATGAATCATATAAATGGAAATTCCAATCTACTCTCCATATAGACTACATTATTGAAACATGTAACCGAAAAATTTATTGGCACCCTCTAGATAATTTATAAACCAAACTTATGTATATGCCTAATTGTAAACCGTGCATTACTAAACGATGGTATAGAAAAGTTTTTAAATAAATAAATAAATATGTGTTTGGGGCATGGATATGTGTGTATGGGTAGCTTTGTGTGTGGGGGTTCTAGGGGGGATAATGTGTGTCTGGGTTGCGTGTGAAAGGTGAGTTGCAAGGTTGGAGTATGATTGTGTGCGTATGTGGGGTGTGGTAGTAGGAGTTTTAAGAATGTGATTGAGGCAAATGTTTGCGTGAACAAGTCACATTCTAATCCTAGCTTCTGATAGCGCAGCACTACATTCCCTGTCCTATTGTATCCTCTAAATAATATACCGTATGCTGGCACCTTTCCCAGTGAAATAGGCAGTTGTCTCTTCTAATAGTTTGCAAAACTGAATTAATTAAAAAACAGATGCCAAAGTGGTACAATTAAAACCATTTGCTGAGAGATAGCTAGGATGAATTTATTTAGACAAAATTACTATGATAAACATTTTAAGATGAACTGTTTTGGTAAACATGTCTTAATTATTTTTCTTTTTTAAAGAAAATAAAATATTTGTATGGATAGGATATTAGGAGCCATCAGAAAGTAAAGCACATTTCCCTCTCCTTTTATTTTCTTACTACAGAGTTCTTTAATCTCTCAAGAAACCATTCCGCCCAATATTATTTCTTTCTGTGACAAGTTTTACTAGAAATGTCAGCAAAATTATGTTCAGAGTGTTATGTCTTCATATAACGGCAGATTAAAACTAATATTAGCTGCTGCAGGAACAAATCCACACAATTCTTTGTCTTGTTACGTGACTTTCCAAGTTAGAGCCCTCAGGATACACAGTTTAAAACTACAACCAACTTACTGGGTCATTTATCATTTCACATTAGGATGGGAGGAGTTTGGTCAGAGTTAATGGTAGTGAGCGAAAGTGAGTGCACAGCAATGCACTCTCTACCTAGCTACAATCATGCTAGATAGAGAGTATATTGTACATATCAACTCCTCTTTTACCTTTCAACCCTCCAAATTACAAAAAATCTTCAGTGATGTCAACTCTGCTGTTCGTACCTCTGTCTGTATATGTAAAACCTTCCCCCCAAACCTACCCCACCCCCCCTAAACCTCACCCCGAGTTATAAGTGCTTCCTCTGGGATGCAGGAGCAGGAAAATTAGCTTAATTTAAAAAAGTGCTGGTGGTCAAGTTAGGGAAATGGATGCTCAGTTAATGAGCATCCATTGTCCTAACCTGTGGCTGTGCACTGGTTATGAAAATGGATGCTTGTAAAATTGACCTCTCTTGGGTGCCTGCTGCCAAGGAGGCACTAGGGGCATGCAAGCGACCCTAGTGCCTCTTTGGCAGTGTGACCCCTAATGTAAATGTTGCATCAGCCCCCAGGTGTTTTGGAGCAAGAGCTAATACCAACTGCTTACAGCACAGTGCTCTCTGAATTGGACAACCCATCCAGGGGGGAAATCTGCCCAGGTATGTGAGAAGACTGCATGTACTACTTTAAAACCTGTTTGCATTACCTCCCTTCAGAATCAGCAAGGCTTTGAGACCAACCCCAGTGTTGCTGCACTGACTCCAGATCTGGATACCATTGCGTCTTCGTTTTCTGGTGGGGTTTCCTGTTGATCTCAGACCTCAGATGCAGCCCCAGTATAAGGAAAAAACCCTTGTGATGCCTGCCAAATCTTCCTTAAAGGGGAAACTCTATCCAGATGTCATAGAGTGGAAAACTTCCATCTCTGCTGTTCCAGCCAATCTGGGTTAGCCGAAAGACACTCTCTGCTCTCTCTCTCCACAACAAAGACAGCCAGCCTTGTTACAGATGCTGCCAGGCTGGTAAAGCGGTCCCAGTGTGGAAGAAACAGTGTATACACACTGCTACCACAACCCACAGGAGGCACCTGCACTCAATCTTCCAGTAGCAGGTCCCTGCAACCAGCCAGTTCCAAAGCAGCAGGTACTTGTGCTCTGTCACCATGACCACTTGGTACTAATATTTTAACTCAGATATTCACTGATAACCAACTCGATTTTTATTTTTATGTTTTTCAATTAATCAAAAAATTTTTTTTAGAGATGGGGATGGTTTCATATAATGTATATACGGCAACCCCCTTGGTGCCTTTGCCGTTTTTACCTCCGTATTTTTATTTTAACAAATTATATTTAAAAAAAGTTTTAGAGTTGAGTCTCAGTAAATATCATTTTTTAGTCCTTTAATTATTATTGATTTAAATAAATCCTCTTCTCTCTGTGCAAACGCACTACTGGTTATTAATGCAAACCGTCAGAAATGGATGTGCTGTACTTAGCTTTTGAAAGTCTTGAATTAATCTGAGTTAAAATATTAGTACCAAGTAGTGATTGTGGTAAAGAAGTTATATACTTGGTGGATAATCTCTGTTGTGGAATACTGTCACCATGACCAGCAGGAGGCGCCTGCACCTAGCCAATTCTCTCAGCAACAGGTCCCTATCTACTGCCCCAGCAGGAGATGCTTGCACACAATCCTCATGACCAGCAGGAGGCGCCTGCACCTAGCCAATTCTCTCAGCAACAGGTCCCTATCTACTGCCCCAGCAGGAGATGCTTGCACACAATCCTCATGACCAGCAGGAGGCGCCTTTACTCAGCTAGTTCAACCAGCAGCAAGCTCCTGCTTGCAACCTATCCATTCTGAAAGTGGCACTTGTTCAGTTCTAGCCATAATACCCCAGGGGGGGGGACCAAGCCTGCCTTGTGGCCCCAGGAGGGGCTCAAACCAGTCATCACACCCCAAAGGGAGCCAGGGCAACCTCATCCTGCAGGAGGTACCTGCTTTCAGCAGTCAGTTTAACTAAAGAAATCCATTGATGCCAACCCACAGCATCCTCCTTCTGCCAGTACCCCCTGAAGAGATGGGACCCAGGAGGAGGAGGTCTTGAACAGGGGGGCTACTGTTACAATTCTGGCTGCTGTGCAGCCTCCTTACCACCAGAGGCCCTCCATGAGCTCTCCCCTGACTAGCCCAGCCTACCTTGCCTACCTGCTCTATGTCCATACTCCAGTATTTAATCCTGCCTGGCCCATGCCTTGGTGCCTTGGCATTGAGTTCCGTTGGGCTCCCTGCTCTAGTCACCCGTTTCTTGCCTTGCTCTGTGGCCTACATTCCTTTGGGTTTCCTGCTTCTATTGCTCTGTGGCCTGTGGCCCTTCTGGTTTCCTCCTTGCCTACTGGTCTATCCTAGCCTTCTTGCCATCTTGCCCATCCTGAGTCTTCCTGGTCTCCCCCTTGAGGCTAGAGCTCTTGCTCTGCTTGCCCCTGCTTTCCCTGGGGGCTTCGTTTGCCTTGCTGCCTTCGTGCATTCTGTGTTTCGTGTTCAGTATCGTCCTTGTCCTGGTTTGTCTTGTCTTGTCATAGTCTGCCTTCGTTGTTCCCCTTCCCTTCCTCCAGTTCCTCGCTTACTTGCATCCAAGTACCACGTTTACCCGCATCCAGTCCCATGCTTACTGGCATTCTGTTACTGTGTTTTGGTTACACCCATACCTGCACCCAGTTCCATTCCTCTAGCTCCCCGCTTACCCGCACCCACTTCCACGCATATCCCCACTCTGTTCCAGTGTTCCTGAAGTTCATCCTTACCTCCATGCGTCTCAGTCCATTCCAGAGACTCTGCCCAGCCTCACCGAACCACCAGCACTTGCTCCAGTCCTTCTGTCCCATGCCGCTCCAGGAGGTGGGGTTCACCTTACCTGGCTGCCACCCAAAATCCTAACATACATATTGCAAATGATCACAGCATTAACTCTTTCTTTAAATTTAGCCAATGTTCTGCACAGTCTGCAAATTAAAAACCAATAAACAAACTGAAACAAAACCAAAAGCATGCAGGCCAGGTGTCTCATTAAAGCTGCATTTTCTTTTAAGCAGCATCGGGAAAACAAATGAGGCATTTCAGGCAAAGATGTTGTAGCAGATCGCAGAACAAATGAGAGTGATATTTCCCTGGGGTTCCTAATTATTTTTAAAAACGTGTCTCAGTTGGGGAGAGTGGTGCATTTAGTTTCTGGTCTGTAGAGTTACATTGTTATGGCTTTTAAGAGTATCATTGTTCCTCTCACCTAGCAGAAAGAGGCAGTCCGAGGGCATAGTGCCAGTGCTGCATGCAGTTATGCAGGGATATTGGTTGCAATGGTTGGTTTCCTGAGTGTGGCTTCAACTCCTTAGCCCAGCTGGCTTTGGGCATGTTGTGCAGGCAGTGATCCTATTCCCTGTGGGAGGGCGTTTCAACCATTACTCAACAGTGACACCTACAGAACATCTATAGCAGGTTCCAGTCAGAGTCATGGTCTGTGGCACCTAGCTCAGGATTTGTGCTGCAAGGTCTGGAAGACATTGGAAGGGGGGAGGGGGGGGGGAATAGGATAAACCGCCTTGTTAGTTGAAAATAAAGACTCATGATGCTATAGCTCTCCCCCCCCCAAAAAAAAATTAGAAATGTGTACTTTATGGAGTATACTACATTTCTTTTCATGCCTTCTCATCCTTCCCCCCTGCACAAGCTCCAGGCCAAACCCCTCTCTCATCCCCAGACAATCCTTTCACTCTTCCAGCTCCTCTTCTCCCCTTAGTCAATCCTTCTCTCATCCCCAGCACCTTCTTCTCATACTCTAATCCTCCTCTTATTCCCCACAGAACCTCCTCTTCTTGTGCCCTCAGACAATCCTCCTTTCATCCTGCCCTGACTCTCTTCCTCTCGTTCACACAGCCCCTCCTTAAAGCCTCTCCTCCTGCTGATCACCAGCCCCTCTTTACCCTCCCTCAGCCAATCTTCCTCTTATTCCCCAAACCTCCATCACACACCCATGACTAATACTCCTCTCATTCCCCCTAAATCCTCCTTACAGCCTCCTCCAATTAATTTCCCCAAAAGTCTCTTTACTATCCCCCCACCAATCCTCTGCTCATCCCATCAGATTCTCTTAATCTTCCCTCCTCTAGAAAAGATGATCCCAGCAGCCCGAACCTCTCTCACTGTCACTGATCCAGGCAAACAGAAGAAATGTGAGAATGACATTGACTCTGGCTAAGTCCTCCTCCTCAGCTGTCCAGGATCTAACTAACAGGTCAATACAGTAAAGTGCGGCCGCGGTTACCCTGCTCCTAACCCGCTTTCTACTCACTTTTCAGCCGCGTTAGTCCAACCCGCGATACACTATCCCCTTTAACCCACTCTTACTGCCTCTTTAAATCACCGGGTAACCCCTTCCACCCGCGGCATGTATATGAGATGTAAACGATCGAATTAGCTATTCCCTCCCATACAGTAATGCGCGCCCTGACTATCACTTTTTTAACCTGCCGTTTTGCTGCGTGTTTAACCTGCTAACTTACCGCGGTAGGTAGCGGTAGGAAGAGCTGCGTTAGTGCCAGGCGCACCCGTGGTTGCCGCACGCACAGTCCGGCTCACCTACCGCTCGATACTGTATGTAAAAAGCTTGCAAATGCAAGCTGCATCCAAGAAGCGTCCGTGAAGCGTTAGGCCCGCGCAACCCATTTTACTGTATAGAGCGCTATACAGTATCCTGGGTGCGCTGGCCTAACGCTTCACGGACACGCTGGTATCTATCATTTCAAAAGTCATTTCAAATGACATTTGAAATGACAGGTACCAGGAATTGGACGGTTCTCCTATGCGCGGGATTGCCAGTCCTCTCTCCGCTCCTCCCAAAGTAAGGCGTAAAGCAGCCTTGCTTCGGGAGGAGGGGAGAGAGGACTGGCAGTGTAAAGCAACAAAGCGACTTACTTTTCTTGCAGTCCCCCTCCGGAGACGGACATCGGCGAAGACGGACCGCGGCTCCCCTGCCTCCCAGAGGCAGCTGCCCGCGAAGATGGATGCCTGCACGGGCGAAAGCGGCCCCTGTGCGTGCAATTGGGCTGCTCAAGACGTGACGTCACATGCCGTGATGCCAAATGTCCTGACGTCACGCCTTGAGCGGCCCAATTGCATGCCAGGGGCCGCTTTCGCCCGTGCAGGCATCCATCTTCGCGGGCAGCTGCCTCTGGGAGGCAGGGGAGCCGCGGTCCGTCTTCGCCGATGTCCGTCTCCGGAGGGGGGCTGCAAGAAAAGTAAGTCGCTTTGTTGCTTTACACTGCCAGTCCTCTCTCCCCTCCTCCCGAAGCAAGGCTGCTTTACGCCTTGCTTTGGGAGGAGCGGAGAGAGGACTGGCAATCCCGCGCATAGGAGAACCGTCCAATTCCTGGTACCTGTCATTTCAAATGTCATTTGAAATGACATTTGAAATGATAGATACCAGCGTGTCCGTGAAGCGTTAGGCCAGCGCACCCAGGATACTGTATAGCGCTCTATACAGTAAAATGGGTTGCGCGGGCCTAACGCTTCACGGACGCTTCTTGGATGCAGCTTGCATTTGCAAGCTTTTTACATACAGTATCGAGCGGTAGGTGAGCCGGACTGTGCGTGCGGCAACCACGGGTGCGCCTGGCACTAACACAGCTCTTCCTACCGCTCCTTACTGTATCGGCCTGCATATTATTAAACCACAAAGGACACCAGGTATTTGAGGTGGGGGACATAACCTGTGACACCAACCCTATCATCCTATATCTGCCAACCCAGAATGGTGGTGGGTAGCAAGCAGGTTGAGTGGAGGAGTGAGGGTTTAGGGGAAGAGGAGGTTTACCAGCAAGGGAATCAGTCTTCAGCCTGTTGGGATGGAGACTGCCGGGTTGCCTCAGCAGCATGCTCCAAATTTAATCCTGGAAGGATGGGCTGCACAGGACTGACCCGGTTTGCCTCCTCCTCCCAGGCACAATCAGTGTAAAGGTTCTGCCTCCTCTTGCTGGGTTCCACAGTATGTACACCATGAGACCTAATGTGCTGGGTGCATATGCAGATGAAAAAGAACATAGAAAGACAGAGGTGCATTAAGAGATCCACAGTATACATACATACTGTGAAAGATGCCAATACTCCTTCCCCAGCTACGTCCAAAGAGAATGGTCACAGAATTCATACACGTCATTTTTTTGACCCAGTAGTTTTCTCCTGCTCCTTTTTACTTCCATCTCAATCAGAACCAGGGTTAGGAACTGGCATCATGACCCTTTATTCACAGCTACCTGAGGACTTTTTTTCCTCCACTTTATATTTCCTTTCTTCCCATTGCACCTAGTCTAGTCATTGCAGCAATGCTGGATGAAGGATCATAGATCATGCACCAGGGCTGATGAATCTGGTCACTAGGTGTCACACTTAAGCAATGACCACACATCCTTTTTCCCTCAAGGACTGTGGACACTGCCTTCACAGCATTCCCAGTCCCAGCCAATCTAGGAAACAGAAGACTCAGTTTGGGATTGAATCAGAGATCTTTCACATGGCAGTCCAAGCATTGCCTGAGAGCCACCAGACTGGACCCATGCATGTGCATTTTGATATGGTTGATTTGAGTAGCAAATCTTTCAAATTTTCAAGTATTTTTACATGTGTTTGGTGAAACTAGTAATGAGTTTACCATGGCATGCTCTGATTAGTGTCTGTCTGTATCCCTTTGGATTTCTGCAGTAATATGCAGCGTGCCTGATGCACTAAGCTTTTTCCCAAAGGTACAAAATGTGAAAAACCTTTATTACATCTGGACCAGAGTCTGTTGTGTTAAGTATTTTTCCTGACTAATGTTAATTATGTACATTTACTTATTTAAGCATTTTATATACCATTGTTCCAAAAGAAGATCACAATGGTTTACAAAATCCGCTTGCATATTCATGGTCAACATTCACATACTGGGACAGCTTTCATATTCTGAGTTAGCACAATAGAAAATATATATCCAAGTTCATATTCATGCATTTTCTAGGTTAGCACAAATCCAATAAGTAATCTAAGTCATATTCATACATTTCTAGGTCAGCACAACAGCAGCTACAAATTCAAATTCTCTTAGAGAACACTACATCGTTCAATTCCAATTTATTGCTTCACTGACAATATCTCTGGTATTGACAGTGGAGTTATCGTCGTGAACTAGGTATTGTACGTTGTCATATGCATTTATAAAGAGCTATGTTTTCAGTTTAAGTTTGAAGCTCTTGCTTTCTGTTATCTGATGCAGTGACTCCGTGGACCAGCTATGGAGAACATTCTGTCTCTTAATTATGTTAAGTGTATGTTCTATTTTGAAGGCACTTTTAGAAGCCCTTTGTTTTGTGACCATAGGGCTCTTTGCATGGAGAGCTTCTGAATTTAAGTGTTTATTTTCCAGCAAAGGAAAGGTTCTAAGGGAACAAAAACTTGGTGTCCATCAATGCTTTTGCATTGCTATCACATTTATTGGAATTCTTTTCAATTATGTCAAATTAACAATATTCTAAACACTTAATATCAGAAGCCCTACTTACAGTGATTAGCCAGCCAGCACAGCCCCATCACCCTCACTCCTTCCTCTGGCCCTACCCAGCGCAGTCCACCACACACCCAGTACTCTACATATCTTCCACCCCCATACAACTCCAGCACGCCCCCCTCCCCCAACATACACCAGCACAGACATGCAGACAGTCCTCCTACACCACTTCATCTAATCAATGCTACTCAGATGCAGAATTTATACATCTTGTCTCACAGAGTGGTGCTAAAAGGCTTTAAGAGTCTTCAGTTCTCTGTATTAGTGCACAGAGCAGAAATAAAGACTTTCCTAAAAAAAGAAAACCACCCAATATTGATGAAAAGAAAGAAAATAGCAAAGAATTTCCCTCCTCTAAACTATAAAACCCCAACTTGTTCCCATATTAAAAAACCAAACCAGGGAAAGTCTTCAAACACTATATCCATGGATAGTGTGTGCCAGCTCTCTCTCCCAGATCAACAGTGGAGGTGCTAGGGTTTGAGAATTTTCCCACTTTGGCTTTATCTATTTATTTATTTTAAATAGTAGGGTCAAATGTTTTTAAAGATGCACCCTGTTTTTTTCCTCTCTTTTCATCAACATCGGCAGGTTCAGCAATACCATCTCCGCTAAGGCACCAACACTTGCTTTCAAAGGGGGTGTGTATGCAGGTGCAAGGAGAGTTTTTGGATCGCCCTATTATTGGCAATAAATTATGGTTTACTGTTTATTATTTATCAATTTGTTGGAAAACCCTGGACTTATTGTCATGTGAAAACATGAGAAATTTACACAGATTGCATCATAGCATATAGATCTGTGGGGGGTGCCCATTCTTTTACTTTTGCTCCATATATTTCACTGATTCTATCCTCTTGCCCTCCCCCCCTCCCCCCGCAAAGTACAGAATCCTAGAGTTTAACCTCAGAATTTTCCTCTTGTCCTTACTCCATACTACAGGTTCACGAGAGAAAGGAAAAGAACTCTGCGAAAAAGAAGTCTAAAAGAAATCAAGGCTGAAATAGAAGAAAATGTGGAAGACAGCAGAGGGAAATGAAGATAGGGAAAAAGTAAGCGAGGAGGAAATAGGAAGAGAGATGGGAAAGAAATATATAGTGGAAAACGGGTGCAAGTGTAGAATGGGACGATACGTCCAAATGTGAAAAATAGAAAAGAATGTAAGCACAGGCAAACTAGATGTAAAACATCAATGTGACTCCTGGTCCCCAAAATATGAAAATCAAATCTATATGTGTAAATGACCTTAATCTCTACTTATACCTAACCTCTGTCGATAGAGAACAAGAGTTTTGGAAGGTTGACCGGACCTAGTGTCCGGTCGGCTGGGGTAATATGGGCTCAGGCTCGCTGGCAAGGCAAGCCCTGGCCCTCCGACCGGGTAGCGGGAGGCAGCGGGGGGAGGAGAGTGCTTCGGTGGGGTCGGCATGAGGGCGCGAGGAGTGCCTGTGCAGGCTGCGGCAGCCGCTATTGGCTGGGGACCACGCAGGGGATGCGCTGGCTGGCGACGATTGGCCAGCCAGCGGGAGGCTGCCGAGGGTGGGGGGAGGGCGGGGATGCCTGCTAGCTCAGTCGCTTTCGGCGTCTGAGCAGCAGGCTGGGTTTTTCCCTCCCACCCGCCCTGTTATTCATGATGTTGTGTTCTGTACTGGGGTGTTTGGGGGTGCATGTTTGTCGCAGCTGGGGGAGGGTGTTGTCTGGCGGATGGCCCGAGCCGCTGCAGTTTGCAATTGTTAATGGGCAGGATGGTTGCCTGATAAATTTGTGACAACTGGGGGCTGTTGTCAGGTGCGGGCTCCTTGCTAGGAGGTGGCAGGGGCCCATTTGGCCTGACTCCTTGCTAGCCAGCGGCGGGGGTCCACCGTGTTGGCTCCTTGCTAGGAGGTGGCGGGGGTCTGAACGCAGTGTAAGGGCAGGAGGGGCGAGCCGGATGGCTGGTGCTGACTGTCTTGCTGGAGAGGCGGCGGACGGCTTGGGGTCGGTGGTTTAATGTTATGATGTTATGAATGTTATTGTTTGTAAGGCTCGGGTCTCCATGGGTTTTAATAAAGCTGCGGCCCTGTTTAACCCAAATCTTGGTTATTTGTGTTTTGATTTGTGAAAGAGGTCAGATGCGAGTAAGTGAAATCCTGGGTGCCCATATTACAATTTGTTCATGAGTAGCAGTTGCATAAGGAAGTTAATGCCTTTGTGCATTGGTGATGAAACTAATAATCTCTAAAAGGCATAAAGGATGAGACTTGCAGTGAGTGCATGGTCTTTTCCTTTTTGCTCCTTTTTGTGTGTCTCTGGATTTTGGTTGTTGTTTATTATCTTGCTCACAGGCCTAGAAGCCAGTGGTGGCATGTTTTACATAGAAGGAAAAGGCGTAGCTTCTTTCTGAAAAGCCCCTGGTAGGATCAAGGTGATTTAAGTAAAGCAATTCAGAGCTATTTGAAGTCTGTAACAGTTTGGTCGGCTACACGATGTCCTGCAACTGGTTGCACTTACCCCGAATGCCGCCAACGCAGCTGAGACTCCATCATGCTGCCATGCCCCTGAATCTCCCTTGTCACATGTGCATGCGGCATGCTAACACTTGAAGATCTCATGATGGGTAACAGAACTGCTGGTGCTCAGTGATGTCACACGGCTGAGTATTTAAAGCCCAGCCACGCTCTAAACCTTGCCTCAGCACCAATTTCACCTGCTCAGCTGTGTCAACCATGCTATAGCCCAAGGGCTCACTTCCGTGATAAAATGTTGAGGCCATCCCTGGCATAGGCTATCTCAGGGTTGGCTCTCCAGGCCTTGCGGCCCAGATGGATTCCATAAGAACATAAGAACATACCATACTGGGTCAGACCAAGGGTCCATCAAGCCCAGCATCCTGTTTCCAACAGTGGCCAATCCAGGCCATAAGAACCTGGCAAGTACCCAAAAACTAAGTCTATCCCATGCTACTGCTGCTAATAATAGCAGTGGGTATTCTCTAAGTCAACTTAATTAATAGCGGATAATGGACTTCTCCTCCAAAAAATTATCCAATCCTTTTTTAAACACGGCTACACTAACTGCACTAATCACATCCTCTGGCAACAAATTCCAGAGTTTAATTGTGCGTTATGTGAAAAAAAAACTTTCTCCGATTAGTTTTAAATGTGCCACATGCTAACTTCAAGGAGTGCCCCCTAGTCTTTCTATTATCCGAAAGAGTAAAAAACCGATTCACATCTACCCGTTCTAGACCTCTCATGATTTTAAACACCTCTATCATATCCCCTCTCAGCCATCTCTTCTCCAAGCTGAAAAGTCCTAACCTCTTTAGTCTTTCCTCATAGGGGAGCTGTTCCATTCCCCTTATCTTTTTGGTAGCCCTTCTCTGTACCTTCTCCATCGCAATTATATCTTTTTTGAGATGCGGCGACCAGAATTGTACACAGTATTCAAGGTGCAGTCTCACCATGGAGCGATACAGGTTCACGTACCTACACCTGCACTGGCACTTCCTCCAACCACAGGTACCCAGCATCTTGGAACCATTACACATCTACCACCACCAACCTGGTATGAAGGGGATCCTAAGGTCTGCATAGACTTTAATAACCGGTGCAGGATTCACTTCAAGCTACAGGCTGCCAGCTTCCTCTTGGACTGAGCCAAGGTGCCATTTATGTTTTCTCTTAGGAGGGCCTGCCCTAGCCTGGGCTTCATCTCTATGGGAATGGAATGACCCCCAGGTGGGGAGTCTTGACAACTTCCTGAAACAATTCCTGCAAGTATTCGATGAGCCTGGTTGGGCCTCATCTGCTGCCATCGAGTTGCTCTGCATTAGGAAGGGCAATTGCACAGAGGGAGACTACGCCATCCAAATCTGGACACTGGTGTCAAAATTCTATTGGGGTCTATACAGTCTCACCGCCATCTTATGGCAGGGCTTTGCAAAGCACATCAAGGATGAGCTAGTGGGCCAGGACTTGCTGTCAGGACTGGAGGATCTCATTGCACTAGCCATTCTAGTAGACCTCCTCTTCCGTGAGCAGGCCTGAGGAAGAAAGACTAGTGCAATGGTGCCCAAATTTCAGCCTTCTCTCATTCCTATTATAGATGCCACACCTCCTCACTCCTCTGAAGAGCCTATGCAACTTTGCAGAGCCCACCTCACCGAGGAAGAGAAGCAGAAACATCAACAGCTCAACCTCAGCTTTTATTGTGTCACCTTGGGGCACTTTGCTGGTCATTGTCCCAAGAAGGCAGGAAACTCCCGAGGATTGGTTGAAGAGGCAACCCTAGGCTGGCCGTCATTCTCTCCTCAACTACTTATGCCAATTTGTCTCACCTACTATGATACCAAGGTGCATACTGAGATGCTGGAGGCAACTTTATTGACAAAACATTGGTTCATCAGTACAAACTTCTCACAGTGATCCTGGATAAATTTGTTCCCATCTCCTCATCTCCTTACTTACCCTACTACTCCCTATACTGGTACCACTCCCATGCCCCACAGCTGACATCATAGGTCAAGATCTTAAAGACTTGTGGCACAAGACCATTCAATTTCTCACATCAGCTGATGAAAAATACAAAAGGCAAGTGGACAAAAGATGTCGGCTGGCACGTCATCTCAAATCTGGAGATTTGGTATGGCTTAATACCTGCAACCTACTGCTAAAATATCCATCTACCAAGTTCTCACCAAATTTCGTTGGCAATTTACAATCACCTGGCAGACTGGACCAGTGGCATATCAATTAAAGCTGTCACCTACCCTAGTTTGGTTATGAGGATGCCCCCAGCCGATCCTATGTTGGCTAGGATTCTCTTAATGCAGCCTGGTGAGTCACCTTTGGATGACGTGGCTGTGAATCCCCTGGGTGTGGGGAACGCTGAATGCAGCACTCCACTCGCTTACTCCATTGTAGAGATGTGAATCATGTGCCCGATCGTTTTAACGATCAGGTTCGGATAGAGGGAGAAAAAAATCGGATCGTTAGAGATGTGAATTGGAATCGGTTCCGATTCCAATTCACATTGTTAATTTTTCAGTGAGGCCTGAGCAGATAAAAAAAAACCCACCCCGACCCTTTACAAATTACCCCTTTGCTTCTCCCACCCTCCCGACCCCCCCAAAAACATTTTACATGTACCTGGTGGTCTAGCGGGGGATCCGGGAGCCATCCCTTCAATCATACCCTCGGTGCTGGAATGGTTTCAAAATGGCGCCGATCGCCTTTGCCCTCACTATGTCACAGGGAGCGACGGTCGCTCCCTGTGACATAGTGAGGGCAAAGGCGATTGGCGCCATACTGGCAGTCGATCGCCTTTGCCCTCACTTTGTCACAGGGAGCGACAGTCGCTCCCTGTGACATAGTGAGGGCAAAGGCGATCGGCGCCATTTGGAAACCAGTCCAGCACCGGCACCGGCACCGAAGGTATGATTGAAGGGATGGCTCCAGGACCCCCTGCTAGAACACCAGGTACATGTAAAAGGTTTTTGGGGGGGTCGGGAGGGTGGGAGAAGCAAAGGGGTAATTTGTAAAGGGTCGGGGTGGGTTTTTTTTTATCGGGCCATCGGCGCCATTTTTATCAGTGGTAGCCAAAATGGCGCCGATGGCCCGAGAGTGGGAGATTGCGCCGGGAACCCCTCCCCCCACTGGACCACCAGGTAATTTAACATTTTTGGGGGGGGGGTTCGGGAGGGTGGGAGAGCAAAGGGGTCATTTGTAAAGGGTCGGGGTGGGTTTTTTTTATCGGGCCATCAGCGCCATTTTTATCAGTGGTAGCCAAAATGGTGCCGATGGCCTGAGAGCGGGAGATCGCGCCGGGGACCCCCCCCAACACTGGACCACCAGGTAATTTAACATTTTGGGGGGGTTCGGGAGGGTGGGGGAGGGTAAAGGATTGATTTTAAAGGGTCGGGGTGGGTTTAGGAGTTGTTTTGGTGTGCCGGTTTTCCCGCCCTCCCCCCAAATAATTCCCGTACTTGATTTAACAATTTTTCACGATAAATCGAGGGAATTCCTATTGTATCGAGTCCCTTACCGATTAATGACAATTTTAAAATTATCGGACGATAATTTAAATCGTTAAAAATCGATTCACATCCCTACTCCATTAAAACAGCTGTTTTTTCCCCTCAAGGAGCCTTGGAGTTGCAGCAGGAGAAGATTGGAAGAGGAACTTTTCTATCTTCTCTTTCATCCAATATTCCTCAGGAGACTTTTTTCTTACTGAGACCTATTTCCTTGAGACTATCTGGGAAGCTAGTGAGGGTCTTGGGAAGGGGATTACCACTCAAGTTGGATTGCTATAAACCAATGCTCAGTTTCTGGATTCACAAATAATTGTTTTAGAAAACTCTAAAGAAGATACATCTGAAGATTTATCTGAAGTTAAAACAAAACTTTCATAGTCTAAGTATTTACAGGAGAGTCTGATTAAAGTTAATAGTATACTCTCTAACAAAGTAGAACATTTGAGAAATACTTTGCGGCATAATAATTTATACTTTCTACATTTTCCTCAAGTGCCTATTATATCCCCTAGAGATATGTTTAAAAGATACATGCTGGAGGTTCTCAAAATCCCTGAAAATGCTTTCCACCTATTGCTAGGATATATTATTTACCACCATCAAAGAGGGAAATTGAGAGTAGAACTCATGAACTCTCCTTGATATCGGACAACTCCTTGGGTGTGACAACTTTGTTGGAAATTTCTGATTCTACAGTGGCAAATCATGCTGCTTTGTTGGTTACATTGGTTTTGAATTTTGACAAATATTGGCTTCTAAGAATGTATTTTAACATCAAGGGGACATCTTCTTACATTGCAGGATAATGGCATTCCTTGATAGGGTGAGATCTATTCAGAAGAATAAAAAGCAATTCCTAATATTAAGACCTAGGGTATTACAATTGATGCTCAGTTTTTTCTTAAATTTCTTTGTAATGCTGTGTTAAATATAAGAATACTATATTTGTTTTCTTTGAGCCAAATCAGCTTTCCTTTTTTCTGGCTGATAAGGCTCTATACCTCAGTCTTCTGTTAATGCCTCAGAGACTCCTTTGCAGGTGTATTTGTGTTCCTTTTCTTAGTTGTCCTTGGTGCTAGCTGCCTGATTCCTGTTTCTTCCTTGTTTTTTGTCTATTTCTACTAAGATTGAGATCTTGAATTCTCTTAATTATGAACTTGATCTTTATCTGAGAGGATACTTGTTTTCCTCTTTTTTCTAATGTCTCTTTTCTCCTCTTTCTCTATCAACTTAGATTTTTCTTTGTTCAAGCTTATTTTGATGTACATACAGGAAATTTCTATAATAAAAAGTAAAAAAAAAAAAAAGCTGCCACCTACCCTCAAAGTCCGCAACATATTCCTTTTGTCTCTCCTCAAGCCTTTACTTTTGTCTTGGTCCTCACAATATCCTCCCAAAACAATGGAGGTGACTTCAGAGGAGGACACTGAGTATGAAATTCAGGAAATTCTCAACTCTTAATGCATTGAAATAAATTCTACTACCTTATCTGCTGGAAAGGATTTGGCCCCAAAGAAAATTCTTGGATACTGGCTTCGGACGTCCTAGCTCCCTATCTCACCCGAGAATTTTAGCACCTCTTCCCACATAAGCCTAAGCTTTGGACACTGGGGAGAGGGCTTAGGAGGGGGTGGTACTGTAACATTGTAGATGGTCGCGGGATGTCTTGTGACCAGCCACTTCTGAAATTAGCCAATGTAGCTGAGATTCCTCCATGTTGCCATGCTTCCAGGTTTCCCTAAGTGCACATGCACACAGTGCACCAGCATTTGAAGGGCCATAGCAGGAAATAGAACTTCCAATGCTCAGTGATGATGTCACATGACTGGGTATTTAAACCCCAGCTATGCTCCAAGCCTTGCCTCAGCAACAGGTTCACCTGCTAGGTTGCATCAACCATGCCACAGTCCAAGGGATCATATCCATGACAGCCTGATAATTTATCTCATCTACTGAAGGGGGTAAGCAAATCATCTACTATTACAATGATTTGTTCTGAATTTTGTCAGGAGACAAACTGTTAACTCTAAGGAGATCTAATTGCTGCTGTACCTTTATTTTTTGGCTGCCTTTCTGAATTTTGCTGTTAAATCAGTGTTTTTGATTTTTGTGAAGAGACTCGATTTTTATGTTTAATTACACTTTTGGCAAGTTGGAATCAATAATTCAGTTTAAACTGAGTTCTTTAGCAGCCAGTTGGAATTTGTGAGAAGAAGCCATACACCTAGGGGGTTAACTCTTCAGTCACAGAAGAGATATCCTCCCTGACCATTAGAGAAATCAATGTGAGTGCAGTTCATTACAACATCTGCTTGACCACCTATTTTAAGAAACCAATAGCTGGATAAAAGTTTTGGATTTTTCCCTGATCAGTAGCTAGTTACATTTTATGTACCCCAAGTTGTAGTTAAATTAATGAGGCAGGCCATAAAGAATTAGAGAAGAAGTTTGCCAAAGATCCAAACATAAATAATACAAACTTTTTCTAAGTAAGTCAAAACAAGAAGCCTGACAGGGAATCAATTGGATCATTAGATGAATGGGAGTAAAACAGACAGAGGATTTATGTTGGGGAGATACCCATAGCAGAACCATTTTAGAAGGCAAAGATTCAGAAGAACTGCAGTAAGTCACTGGAAAATTGGAAGGTGTATTAGAGCAAACTGAAAAGCTAAATAGCAACAAATCACCAGTGTTGTAGCCTATCAAAATAAATACTTGATACCAGCAGCTTAAAGCAGATCTTTAATTAGATATAGTATAGAATATGCCAGAAGAGTGTAAGTTACCAGCAAGGCAATTTAGATGCAGTCTCAGAGAGCATTGTTGATATAATGGGGTTTTTTTTTTATATTTTATTTATTGCTTTTCAAATATTACAAAAAAGTAATTTTATGAATTAACAGAGCAAAGAAAATTATACATAAATCAATAGAATAATTAGCAATTTAAATAGTTATGTATATTTTAACTGAGGAAATCCACTAGGAGAATATTGAGGAACATTAAGCGGTTAAAGGAAACTAAGGGCCAGATTTTAAATGCCCTGCATGCGTAAATCTGGCCGGATTTACGTGCGCAGGGTCCTCGCGAGCCGGCATGCCTATTTTGCATAGGCCGCCGGCGCGCGCACAGCCCCGGGACGCGCGTAAGTCCTGGGGCTTCGTAAAAGGGGCGGGGAGGGGGCGTTTCCGGGGCATGTCCGGGGTGTGGTGCTGGCCTGGGGGCGTGGTCGAGGCCTCTGGACCAGCCCCCAGGTCGGGTGATGGTGCGCCAGCAGCCCGCTGGCGCACACAGATTTACACCTGCTTTCGGCAGGCGTAAATCTGCCAACAAAGGTAAGGGAGGGGGGTTTAGATAGGGCCGGGGGGGGGGTGGGTTAGGTAGGGGAAGGGAGGGGAAGGTGTGGGGGGGTGGAAAGAAAGTTCCCTCCGAGGCCGCTCTGATTTCTGAGCGGCCTCGGAGGGAACAGGCAGCGTGCGCCGGGCTCGGCGCACCCAGGTTGCACAAATGTGCACCCCCTTGCAAGCGCCGACCCCGGATTTTATAAGATACGCGCGGCTACGCGCGCATCTTATAAAATCCAGCGTACTTTTGTTCGCGCCTGGTGCGTGAACAAAAGTACGCGCTCGCGCAAATTTATAAAATCTACCCGTAAGTAAACTCACTAGGGCGGATTTTAAAAGCCCTGCTCGCGTAAATCCGCCCGGATTTACGCAAGTTCAGCGGGGGTTCCGGACCCCGGCTGAATGACCTCCTGCAGTCGATCTCCTGCCGGCGCCATTTTCCGTACGGAAAACGATTCGCGGCAGGAAATCGCTCCCAGACCCTCGCTGGACCCCCAGGGACTTTTGGCCAGCTTGGGGGGGCCTCCTGACCCCCACAAGACTTGCCAAAAGTCCAGCGGCGGTCCGGAACGACCTCCTGCAGTCGAATCGTGTTGGTCTATGGCCGCCGCCATTTTGCGCCGCCATTTTGCAAAATGGCGGCGCAGAATGGCGCCGGCTGAAGACAACACGATTCAATTGCAGGAGGCCGTTCCGGACCGCCGCTGGACCCCCAGGTAATTTAAGGCATTTGGGGGGGGGGTTCGGGAGGGTGGGGGATTTAATTTAAAGGCTCGGGGGTGGGTTTTAGGGTGTTTTAGTGTGCCGGTTTTCCTGCCCTCCCCCTTCCCCCGATTTAGCTATGGACTGCCGCTGGACCCCCAGGTAATTTAAGGCATTTGGGGGGGGGGTTCGGGAGGGTGGGGGATTTAATTTAAAGGGTCGGGGGTGGGTTTTAGTGTGCCGGTTCACGATTTTAACGATTTTCATGATACTCTAAATACCCAAACGGCGACGATACGATTCCCTCCCCCTCCCAGCCGAAATCGATCGTTAAGACGATCGAGGACACGATTCACATCTCTACCCTTTTCCATTGAGAAAACTGATCATTTAATCCTACTCTTTGTTTCCTATCTTTTAACTAATTTGTAATCCACGAAAGGACATCAACTCCCATCCCATGACTTTTTAGTTTTCTTAGAAGCCTCTTATGAGGGATTTTGTCAAATGCCTTCTGAAAATCCAAATATACTACATCTACCAGTTCACCTTTATCCTCAAGTTTATTAACACCTTAAAAAAAACGAAGCAGATTTGTGAGGCAAGACTTTCCTTAGGTAAATCCTTGCTGGCTGTGTTCCATTAAACCATGTCTTTCTATATGCTCTGTGATTTTTATCTTTAGAATAGTTTCCATTTTTTTTCTCGGCATTGAAGTCAGGCTCACCTGTCTATAGTTTCCTTGATCATCCTTGGAGCCCTTTTTAAATATTGAGGTTACATTGGCCACCCTCCAGTTTTCAGGTATAATTAATGATTTTAAAGATAATTTACAAATTTTAACTAATAGATCTGAAATTTCATTTTTGAGCTCCTTCAGAATCCAGTGGTGCAACCATCTGGTCCAGGTGATTTGCTAATCTAGTTTGTGAATCTAGCCTACTACATCTTCCAGGTTCACAGTGATTTGGTTCAGTTCATCTGACTCATCACACTTGAAAACCATCTCTGGAACCATTATCTCCCCAACATCCTCATTAGTAGACACAGAGGCAAAGAATTAATTTAGTCTTTCTGCAATGGCCTTATCTTCCCTAAGAAGCACTTTAACCCCTCAATCATCTAATGGTGCAACCAACTCCCTTTATTGAACTAATTGATTTTGACATCTGCACCACTAATGAACACATAGATGAATGACAACTTTATTTAAATACACAGCAAACAGATAAAATTAATTTCATTGCCTATCATCTGCTAATGTTATTAAAGCTCTGTTGTTAAAGCTGGAAATTAGCAATCTGTTATTAGAGCTCAGTTGTTAAAGCTGAGAGATAGCAATCTGTTATTAACGGAGTTGCTGGAGATAGCAATCTGTTATTATTTAGAATAGTTGTGGGTGGATCCTTGGACCAGTGGCAGGTGATCACCCCCTCGGGGGAGCTCCCGAGAGGGACCACAGGTCAGGCTTAGTGTAGGAGACAGACACACACTAGTTCTTTTATTAGACAATATATTAAACCACCAGAGGTGGCAGTAGTGAGCTGGAAGCGCCCGGCTGGACTATAGTCCCTCAGGTACTGGAACAGCGATCCCAAGGTGGCTGAGCTGTAGAGAAACTAAGAAAGTGAGTAGGCAAGACATGCAGAGTTCAGGATCAAGTCCTTGATGGTAACACTCACACAATAGTCTCTTGAGACAGCCCAGGAGTTGGAATGCATTAGGCCCTTGAGGAGCGAGTACCTGGTTCCAGGGAAAGCTCTGAGAGATAGATAGAAACTCACTGATGTTATAAGCAACAAAGACTTCTTAGTAAGCAGTAGGGGTGTGCATTCGGATTGACCGCATTAGTAAAACGCAACTCATATTTTTTTTTTACTTAAAAAATTGATTCGACATAAACGATCGGATTTCCCACATATCGAACATAGATATGTTCGATATGTGGGAAATCGCGATTGTTGAGCCAAAATAAAAATATAAACCCCCTCACCCTCCTTAATCCCCCCCCCCCGACTTACCACAACTCCCTGGTGATGGAGCGAGGAGTGAGGACGCCATTTCTGCAATCCTTGGCGAGAAGCATGTGACGCCGGCGTCACGTGATTCCCGGCTCGTTCGCGCCGGACGGCTCGTTCGGCCCAAAAAGAACTTTTGGCCAGCTTGAGGGGGGTCAGGAGGCCCCCCCAAGCTGGCCAAAAGTTCTTTTTGGGCCGAACGAGCCGTCCGGCGCGAACTTGCCGGGAATCACGTGACCCCCCCAAGCTGGCCAAAAGTTCTTTTTGGGCCGAACGAGCCGTCCGGCGCGAACGAGCCGGGAATCACGTGACGCCGCGTCACTCGACGTGCCACCGACGTCACATGCTTCTCGCCAAGGATTGCAGAAATGACGTCCTCACTCCTCGCTCGATCACCAGGGAGTTGTGGTAAGTCGGGGGGGGGGGGATTAAGGAGGGTGAGGGGGTTTAAATTTTTTTTTTGCACATATGTACATATACCCAACTCATTGGATTTTTTTTATGTCCATATTGGCCGCAAGTGGGACCCCCTTTCGGACATAAAAAATATGAACATAAAATTTTGCTCTGCACATCCCTAGTAAGCAGTATATTAAACCATCAAAGGTGGCAGTAGTGAGATGGAAGTGCCCGGCTGGGCTGTAGTCCCTCAGGTATTGCAACAGCAATCTCAAGGTGTAGAGAAACTAAGAAAGTGAGTAGATAGGATATGCAGAGTTCTGGAACAAGTCCTTGATGATAACACTCACACCATAGTCTCTTAAGGCAGCCCAGGAGTTGGAATGCAGTAGGCCCTCGAGGAGCAAGTACCTGGTCCCAGGGAAGGCTCTGAGAGATAGATGAAAACTCACTAATGTTGTAAGCAGCGATGACTTCTTAGCAGAAGTGGTATTCAGGAGCTGGTCCGGGATGTGGGCCTTCGAGGAGCGAGTACCGGTTCTGGACTGCGACCTGAAAACAAAAAGAGAGAGTGAGGTCCCCGAGGAGCGGGTACCTCTAGTGAAGTCCAAGGAGGCAGAGTAGTTAAGTTTGCGGAGAGTGAATCCCATCCACAGCGAACTGGAGGAAGCGAACCCTTGTTAACTCGTCTTGTTAGCGAAAACTGAGAACTTAAATATTTGGAGCTGATGACTTAATCTCAGGGGGACGCCCCTGAGGTTCGCGCCAATGCTGGTACATCAATTGGGCCACGCATGTGCACGCGCCCTTAGGCATCTGGTCAACATGGCAGCTTGCAGCGTCGAGCCAGTCCGGGAGTGCCGGAGGAGGGCAGCCTGGAGACACCGCAGCAGCTAGCCTTCCATCAACCCCGGAGGGAGCCGCCAACGAGGTAAGGTGGGCGGAGCAGAGACATCGGACAGCGATGGACACAACAGCTAATGAGCAAGGGCAAATATAAAATTGAAATATAATTACATCAGCATTAAAAATTGTCAGCTTGCCAAATCAATGGACTGCCATTAATAGTTTGGATGCTAGGCACTAAGGAGCAAATTGAAGTCCAATGTGTTAAAGCAAATAGATGAAGAAAACCAACGGCAGCCAGCATGATGTAATGAAAGTGCTAGTAAAGAAATTAAAGCTAACAGAGTATCATTTACAATAGAATGCGGTTCAATGATGCAAAATAGGCAAGAACCTCAATACTAGCCAGTGAGAGTGCAGGAGTAACTAAGCAGTCTAATGGAGAATTTGAAATAAGCTTACCATTTAGGTACAGCAGCAAATGAAAAACCTTTCAGCATGCACCCCATATACTCAAGACTGCTAGCAGTGTGCCCTATAGGCCATATGCAACCTGACTACATAGAGGACTGTCTCATAAAACCTCACAGATGAAAGAGAAGTCCCCTAGATCTAGTCCCCCATGGGGGGAGCAAGACATGTTCAAGCAGGGACAGTATTGCAAGTCCAAACTCCACCAAACTAGAAATTGCCCTGCTGGAAAGGAAGCATTAAGGCGGTCATTAGCAGTATATAATTTATTTTGTCATATTTGGTGGCAACGCTGTCAATGCCTTTAGTAGAGATGAATGCTCGGCTACCCAGTGTTGTAAGAGTGGACCCTTAGGCTGAGGCCAATTTGACGCAACCTGCAGGGAGGAATCCTGCAGGTCCCCACTGTCGGCAGGTAGACCCAGATAAGGCAGAGGCCCAACTGGAGCTTTGCCTTTACCAGCCCATTTTCATCTTGGGTTGAGCCTTTGGGTACCGGGGCCGGCAGGTTATAGGTGGGGGCCTCTGCTAATGGTGAGATCTGTGGACCTAGCAGTGTTCAAATAGGAGAAGGTAAGGCATATCCAGTGGCAAGCTATGGTTGGAAGCAGGGGGCAGTCAGGCTGGTCCAGGAGTCAGGCTGAGGTCAATATTATGTATCCGACCAAAGGGAAGGGATAGATAGGCAGGACATGCAGAAAAGGAGTGGAACAAGCAGGAGAAGCACATTGAAGAACTGAAAAGGGAACCATAAAGACTAATGCGTAAGACAAGGATCACAGAGGCTAGCGATGAAGATGAAGGCTGCTGAAGCTGAAGACAAAGATGAAGACTGCTATAGCTGAAGACACAGGGCAAAGAACACTGAAACTGAAGACTGAGGATACTGGAAGGCAACTCAATATTCTAGGACGAAGGGAGACCTATTTCCGTGGCAAGGACTGAAGGCATGCAAGGGCCTTTTATAGGCCAGGACTCATGATGTCATTCTTAGGGGCTGCAGGGTTTTTCCAGCCGCGATCCCTTTAAATCGTATGTTGTGCACACATGCACCTAGGAAACAGAGCAAGAGCAGCAGTATCTGCCATGCATCAGTGACTTGCTGCTGTGAAGAAGCAGTTGACCCTGAGGCAGAGGAGGAACAAGACCAGCAGTGGCATCCAACATGCAGCAGCAGCGGCGGCATCCTGGGTGTCTTGTCGCATTGCCATTCAACTGTGATGGGAAAGGGCGGAGGTGAGAGCAGCGGTCCACGGGAGCAGCCCACGGACCGTCGATTACAACATCTGGTAATGGCCCCTTTCCAAATGGAATGGCCCCTTTCCAAATGTCCACCCATGCTTGCGTGCTTGTATTCTACTCAAATAGGACTGGATGCAGATGGCCTGATTAAGGAGAATGTTTAAGCCCACCTTAATATGCTGTTCATATGCTTAACCTTTCATGAACTTCAACACGAGTCTCTCTACAAGAGCAAGTAGCCCATTTGGAAACACCACCCTTTATAAAAATCACTACCAGGTTTGCTGTTTTCCGGGCTGTCGCTGAAAAGGCAGAAATCAAATCAACACAAGAAAATAATAAAATAAATATGACTTATTGAATTGCCCGACAGGGGCCCACACTAGCATGCAAGAGGGGGTCAAGGGGCACACCAGGAACCAACTCCCCACACAGCATGGGCCCCATGCCTGCTCCCTCTGCTGTTTTGCTCGCTGACCTGCACATGTCTAAGGCCATCTATGTACACCCAGCTCTGCCTGGGTCCTGCTTTGGAGATGTACAACTGCATGGATAACATGCAGTTGTACATTTCAAACAGAAGATGTACAATCTTCTGTTTGATTCAGCAGGACTCACATGTATCATGGCATACTCCAGGAAAAACAGTAGGCAAGAGTCAGGAGAAGAAAAATCCACTAAGTGCCACACTCCACTGCCTACACCAACCTTGGAGTCAAGCAGGCCACAGAAATTTCGACCTGGTCTCTGGGCAAGACCTACCAGTATCATGCAAAGAGGCTGTCAGCAAGCAAAACAGGTATGCTTCCGAGGGTTTGAGGCTGTATTATCAGCCAGGAGGAACAGAGGAAACTACCGGATCCATCTGCCAGTAGCTCATGTGGCCCTCTAACACAGTCACCTCTTCCCTTCCATCCAATGCAGGGACTTGGCCAGGGGTCTGCCCAGCCCTGCACAATTGCCGGCAGATGGCCGCACAGGACTGTCTGCCCGATGCCAATGCTCCACGAGCAAAAAGCAGCCACAAGACTTTCACGCTCCCTCTGCTTGTAAGGCAATCAGGGTAGAAGGTTGCCATGTGCACCATCTCAGCACTACTAGCAGGCAACAGGGCCTGGGTGGCTCTTCTTAGCCAGTGGATGTGAGATGTGATGCTGCTCTGAATGGCCCACCCGCTGAGATGTTCTCATTCCTACCCTTCAAAAACAAGAATACAGTGGCTGACTTGGAAGAGAACACAGAGGGATAATGATGCCGCAACCAGGATTAGCTCCTGCCTTGATCCCCCAGATTCACAGAAAGCTGGCCGAGAAACAGGCGCCCACATGGTATACTACACCAATGATGAAGGTCTCCAAGTCCACGAAGAGGACAGAGACCCCACTCTGAAGAAGGGGCCAGTGCTGACCCAGAGAAACCGACCTCAGTGTAGGAATGGGACAAGAATGATAGAAGTAGGCCATGAAGAGGGAGCAGAGAACAATGTATACCGGGTGGGGGGTGCAGGGCTCTGTCTGCTATAAGATACTGAAAGCTGTCTTCCCACCTTCCTTGTGATCCTAAATCAGGTAAAAGACAATGTGTATGCTCCTCTGAAATAGACTTTTATTGATCCTATTTGGCAAGACGTAGCTTTTAGAAATAACAATAATTCCCTTCTTTAACGTCCTGGCTACTTAACAATAGTTTTCCCTAAATGTTCTGTATCATGGTGGTAACAAAACATTACAACTTCAAATAGTTCAACAAGTGTGTCCTAAAACACATACACTCACACAATCATACCTATTAAAACCACTTTAAAATACAGTGAGATGACCTGCCATAAGAACTAATATGACTAACATATAATGGAACTCTGTAGGATCATATATCTGTGTACCCTGTGGTATGCATGCAACCATTTTCAATACTATACCTAATCTTCATCTATTTTTAATTGTTTTAATCATTAACATCAAACTTAAACAAGAAATATGTCCGTATATCCTAAACTACATTTCTTGAACTTGTCTTCCTATGGCGGTCTTCACTGTATACAACTCCTCACATCTGGACAATGCTTCATTTATTACTGTAGTATGACCCCGACAAGGCCCTTGTTTCTCTGATGCCAGCTTCCTCAGGGGGATAATAACCACTGGGAAAACAAACCCATGCACATTTATCTTAAGTAAGTTGCATATCATAATTAATAAGACACACTAACACACACATTGTACTTAAGAGAAACCATTTTTACCAGTTACATCTATAATCCCGTTTATCCGATATTCCGATAGTTGATACCATATTCTTTCTCTTAGGACGTCAGCATGTCCATTGCGTCATTTTAGGTGTTATGTCATCATGTCGAGGTACATTTCGGCGTAAGGGTGCATCCCCCCTTTCGGCACACCGCTATTGGGTGGTGGCCGTCTCAAAAAAGCCTTAAAAATCAGTCACGATGAATGCTTTCCAGTTTAAATTTTTGTGGAGCAGTGGAGGTTTGTCAGCTGGACGTTAAGAGCTGAGAAGCTGTTATAACCTATGTGAATCAGGGTACTGAACATATTGATCAGGTATGACAGCAGTTTAATGACGATATTGTTCACATTAGCCGATGCTTGAAAATCAGGCTACCTTGTTGATTGAATGTTAAGTAGTTTTGCCTCTTTGTTACAGATAGTGGCTATATTGCACGCATAGACAGGCGTCTTTGTATAAAAATAAGCCTGTTTGGGAGAGTTTTAAGCTATCCATACAATGGAGCAAATTAGAGGCAAGTTCGGTGAATGCTTTTGTGGAGACTCCAAGGATAAATGGGATTATAGATGTAACTGGTAAAAAGGTTTTCTCTTAAGTACAATATGGGGTAGATTTTTAAAAAATGCGTGTTCGCGTGCTTTTGTTGGCGCACCAGTCGCAAACAAAAGTACGCTGGATTTTAGTAGATACGTGCGTAGCCGCACGTATCTTCTAAAATCCAGGATCGGCACGCGCAAGGCTGCCGATTTTGGGCAGCCGGTGCGCGCTGAGCCGCGCAGCCTGCCTCCGTTCCCTCCGAGGCCGCTCCGAAATCGGAGCGGCCTCGGAGGGAACTCTCTTTCGCCCTCCCCTCACCTTCCCCTCCCTTCCTCTACCTAACCCACCCCTCCGGCTCTATCTAAACCCCCCCCTACCTTTGTCCACGGATTTACGCCTCCCGGAGGGATACGTAAATCCACGCGCGCCAGCGGGCCGCTGGCGCGCCGAGACGCGACCTGGGGGCAGTTCCGGAGGGCGCGGCCATGCCCCCGGACCGCCCCGAGCCGAAACCACGCCCCCGGGCCCGCCCCCGGAACGCCGCGTCCCGCCCCCAAAATGCCCAGTCGATCGGCCCGCCCCCGACATGCCCCCGACACGCCCCTGACAAAAAACCCCGGGACTTACGTGAGTCCCGGGGCTCTGCGCGCGCCAGCAGGCCTATGGAAAATAGGCACGCCGGCGCGCAAGGCCCTGCTCGCGTAAATCCAGGCGGATTTACGTGAGCAGGGCTTTTAAAATCCGCCCCTATGTGTGTTAGTGTGTCTTATTAATTATGGTATGCAACTTACTTAAGATAAATGTGCTTGGGTTTGTTTTCCCAGTGGTTATTATTCCCCTGAGGAAGCTGGCATTAGAAAAACAAGGGCCTCTTGTCAAGGTCATACTACAGTAATAAATGAAGCACTGTCCAGATGTGAGGAGTTGTATACAGTGAAGACCGCCATAGGAAGACAAGTTCAAGAAATGTAGTTTAGGATATACGGACATATTTCTGTGTTTAAGTTGGATGTTAATGATTAAAACAATTAAAAATAGGTGAAGATTAGGTATAGTGTTGTAAGTGGTTGCATGCATACCACAGGGTACACAGATATATGATCCTACAGAGTTCCATTATATGTTAGTCATATCAGTTCTTATGGCAGGTCATCTCACTGTATTTTAAAGTGGTTTTAATAGGTATGATTGTGTGAGGGTATGTGTTTTAGGACACACTTGTTGAACTATTTGAAATTGTAAAGATAATAAACATTGAACGTTTCTCTTATGATATATGTGTGATCCACAATCCAGTTGAGAAAGAAGCCAAATATCACCCATTGTGTGTACCTTATACGGTTGCCTAGTATATTTAGGGTGTTAAACATGGAGGAATCCATGCTGAGTTTTTCGGATCAAGTTAAGGGAGATTGTGATTCATATATGAAATTGAGTAAAAAATTAGTCAGAATGGAATTGCATTCAAAAACTCTATATGAGTATTGCCACGTGAAGCATATTCCATGTGGTTTAAGGATGAATAAGGAACCATCCTTCTATGCTAGCAATGACACAATTGTTACCAAGTGGAACGCTATTTTGAGCAAATGCTCTTATGACTTAATGTTACTCACAATCTCCTACATCAAAGAGGATATTTCGGAAATTAAGGAATGTATAACCAAGGAAATAGAGATAATAGCTAATACTTACCCTATAGATACATATGAAGTACAGTTGGTTGAATATCAGAAAAAGTTAGATGGTAATGAAGGTAAAATTGAGTAAGTTCTATATAGATGAGCGAGATTACTCATAAGGTTATGTCTATACATGGATACAGAAGGGAAAGAAATACTAATAGGACATGTTCTGGCTTCTCATCATCAGGGGAGTCTTCTGATGATGATACATTAGTAGCCACACAAGAAGAGGTTTCAGCTAAAAGAGTTACATTTAAGTCTGGACAGGAAGATAGATCTATAATAGAAGGAGGGAACCAAAGAGCACCTTTTTTAAGGTCTCATACCAAACAACCTCAAATGGATACCACTCAGAAAACGACACAGCAGCGGTTTTGCAACCACTACAAGAGGTACTGAATAAAGATGCAACAGAAAGACAGAATGTGGGATCTGTGTTCAATATCTCTTCTAAACATTTGACCTCTGACATGTGGTCAGTCCTTAATAAAGGACTTATTTTTGTTCCATCAGAAAAATATGATCCTTTCTATACTAGAATGGAATTGAATAAATTTTTCAGGAGGATTAAATTGAGGGAGTTTTTTGGTACTCCTTTAATTGACCCAAACCCAGGTAAACAACTATGTAGGCCTTCCAAATGGATGCCGCCAAGGCCTCCCCATCCGCTGGTAACAGCATTTGAGACTTTAATTATGAAAGATGTGGCAGATATTGAAAAAAAAAACCCAGAAAGTATTAAATCTAATTTGAATATTTCAGAATACCAGGCCATTAACAAGTTGAGAACTGATTCTTCCATCACTATTTCCACAGCAGATAAAGGTGGTGCCATATTAATGTTAGACACTGATTGGTATAAGCAAGAAGCTATGGAACAGTTAGAAGATGTGTCTACGTATGTCAGGTTGGATGGTGATCCTACCAATAATCTGTTGTCTCAAGTCAAAGGTTTGTTGGATATAGCATTACAAGGGGAAATAATTACTCGCAAGGAATTTCAATGGTTATTTCAACCTTTTCCATCCATTCCTTACTTCTATACAGTTCCTAAAATCCATAAATCTTTGTCTACTCTGCCAGGCCGTCCGATCATTTCTGGTATTGGCTCTGTGTTTGAGCCTATTGCTAAATATATTGATTGTTTATTCCAGTCATTGGTTGGTCAGGTACAATCTTATATTAGAGATTCAATGGATTTTTTGGAATGCATGGAAAATGTACAATAAGAACAGATTCAATGGCTGGTTACGGCAGACATAACCTCTCTTTATACATGTATTCCTCAAACCCAAGCGCTCTTTATAATACGCAAGTTGTTAAAACAAATAGTTTCATCCAACAGGAAGTTTCATCTCATAATGGAGTTGGTTGAATTTGTTTTGACAGAGAGTTACTTTCGATTTGATACTATCTTCTATAAACAAATAAGAGGCATTCCAATGGGTTCTCCGTTGGCACCTACTAATGCAAGACTATATGTGGCAGAATATGAGACTCAATGCATATATTCCTCCAGGTTTTTTGATCAAGTGATAGTTTGGAAAAGGTACATTGACGACCTTTTCTATGGAAAGGTGATGAGGTTCCTCTTTTGGATTTTCAGATGTACATGAATCGAGGTGATGTCAAGTTGCAATTCACTTTTGTCAAACATACAATTTCTGTGACTTTCCTTGATATGGTAATAAAGGCCTCAATGGCATAGAGACCATGGTGTATAGGAAACCCATGGATAGAAACACACTACTTCATGCTAAGAGTTTTCATCCAAGAAAACTTAAGGAGAATATCCCTTGTGGGCAATTCCTTCGATATAGAAGATTGTGTTCTTTGGTACAGGAATACAGAGCTAAAGCACAAAAGTTAAAAGTGAGATTTTTGGAAAGGGGCTACAGTAAACAAGTAATTAAAAGAGCGTTCAAACGAGGTCTTTACGTGAATCGTGAGAATCTTTTGAAAGTACAACATAAAGAGGAAGTATCTACGATCGTTTGTACGCTCTCTTATTCTTCTAAAACTACAGCTATAAAACAAAGCATATTAAGGCATTGGGCTTTGTTATCAACCTTGCCAGGTTTCACTGAATATCCTATCTTTGCCACCAAAAAGGGTAGATTTCTACAGGATAGGTTAAGATGCAGTAGGGATTTTTTGATAGATACTCGACCTCATGACCAATATCAATGTGGTCATTGCTCTGTCTGTTCTAATGTGCTGTTAATTCAACAATATCAGGTTAAAACAGGTAGACGCTCATACATCTTACCTGGACACTTCTCGTGCTCGTCTGAAAGGGTAGTTTATGTTATAATATGCCCTTGTGCTTTGGCATATAATGGTCATACCAACAGGACCATCAGACAAAGGATAGTTGACCACAAAAGTTGTGTACGCACTAGAAAAGAGTCCGCCCCTTTAGTAGGTCACTGGATACAAGCACAACACAGTATAGACGATATAACATTTTTAGTCATTTAACAATGTTATAATCCAGAAGGGGATTATAACACAATAGGAGCAGAAAAGTATTTTTAAATGGAATACTTACACAATGGGAGCAGAAAAGTATTTTTAAATGGAATACTTTGACCCCAAATGGGTTGAATGTTGAAATAAAGTGGGCGGTTTTTCTATAATAGAATTTTTGGGTATGACAGGAGATGAATGGTGAAGTAATAGGGTCATTTGATGGGGGTTATAGTTTCTTTGTCTTCCCATTAGAACAATCCTAAAAAGTTGTTGGGGTTTTGTCACCTTTGAGTAAATGATTTATTACTGCTAGCATGTGTTTTGATGTTTGGTATCCTTTACTGTGCTCAAGATGATGAGTGAATACATAATGGGAGATTGGGACATCAGCGTAAGAGTGGCCTCTATGTTGGCCTTTTGAGACATTTTGAGTATGTTGAAAAAAGTCATATTCGATAGTATGTGTGTTATATATGATCGATAACAGGGTTTGGGAGAATGGTCTTTTAATTCGTTATTGTTTAAGACGTTTTGATTCTGATAGTTGATACCATTTTCTTTCTCTTAGGACGTCAGCACGTCCATTGCATCATTTTAGGTGTTATGTCATCACGTCGAGTTATGTTTCGGCGTAAGGGTGCATCCCCCCTTTCGGCACACCGCTGATGGGCGGTGTCCATCTCAAAAAAGCCTTAAAAATCAGTCATGAGGAATGCTTTCCAGTTTTAATTTTTGTGGAGCAGTGGAGGTTTCTTGGCTGGACGTTAAGAGCTGAGAAGCTGTTATAACCTATGTGAATCAGGGTACCCAACATATTGATCAGATATGAGAGTGATTTAAAGACGATATTGTTCACATTAGCCGACCCTTGAAAATCAGGCTACCTTGTTGATTGGATGTTAAAAGTGTTGCCTCTTTGTTACAGATTGTGGCTATATTGCACGCATAGACAAGCTTCTTTGTATAAAAATAAGCCTGTTTGGGAGAGTTTTAAGATATCCATACAACGGAGCAAATTAGAGGCAAGTTAAGTGAATGCTTTTGTGGAGACTCCAAGGATAAATGGGATTATAGATGTAACTGTTAAAAAATTTTCTCTTAAGTACAAAGTGGGGTAGATATTATAAATTTACGCGAGCGCGTACTTTTGTTCGTGCACCAGGCGTGAACAAAAGTATGCTGGATTTTATAAGATACATGCGTAGCCGCACGTATCTTATAAAATCCGTGGTCGGCATGCGCAAGGGGGTGCACATTTGTGCAACCTGTGTGCGCCAAGCCCGGCGAGCACTGCCTGTTCCCTCCGAGGCTGCCCCGAAATCAGAGCGGCCTCGGAGGGAAATTTCCTTCCGCCTCCCCTCACCTTCCCCTCCCTAACCCACCCCCCAGCCCTATCTAAACCCCTCACCCGCCCCGAACCGCCCCCTGACCCCGGACACGCCCCCAGACACGCCCCCTCCCGCCACTTTTACAAAGCCCCGGGACTTACGCGCGTCCCGGGGCTATGCGCGTGCCGGCGGCCTATGCAAAATAGGCGCGCAAGTGCCCTGCACGCGTATATCCGGCCGGATGTATGCGCGCAGGGCTTTTAAAATCTGGCCCTATGTGTGTTAGTGTGTCTTATTAATTATGGTACGCAACTTACTTAAGATAAATGTGCTTGGGTTTGTTTTCCCAGTGGTTATTATCCCCCTGAGGAAGCTGGCATTAGAAAAACAAGGGCCTCTTGTCAAGGTCATACTACAGTAATAAATGAAGCACTGTCCAGATGTGAGGAGTTGTATACAGTGAAGTCAGCCATAGGAAGACAAGTTCAAGAAATGTAGTTTAGGATATCTGGACATATTTCTGTGTTTAAGTTTGATGTTAATGATTAAAACAATTAAAAATAGGTGAAGATTAGGTATAGTGTTGTAAGTGGTTGCATGCATACCACAGGGTACACAGATATATGATCCTACAGAGTTCCATTATATGTTAGTCATATTAGGTCTTATGGCAGGTCATCTCACTGTATTTTAAAGAGGTTTTAATATGTATGATTGTGTGAGTGTATCTGTTTTAGGACACACTTGTTGAACTATTTGAAATTGTAAAGATAATAAACATTGAACTTTTCTCTTATGATATATGTGTGATCCACAATCCAGATGAGAACATAGTCAAATATCACCCATTGTGTGTACCTTATATGGTAACAAAACATGCCATAAACCTTAGCCTGCTTATGATATGAATATTTATGGATAACTTATTTAACCCTGATTCCAATGTTCAGGTGATTCCTCTGCTCATCTCTGACACAGGTTCTGGCTGGAGTGCAGCAGAGCGTGGAGAGGCTCACTTCCTGGCTTGACTGGCAGAGTGGGCAGGGCTGGTCCTCACCCTTTGGGATAGCAGGGAGGTTTGGTCAGCTTTGAACCCTCATTTTGCTTCCTGGGACACCTCAGCACAGGTTCACGCTCTCAGGGTTTTCTCCCCAGGTTTGCATTCAGGATTTAGTCCCTCTCTTCCTCTGTACCTGCTCCCTTTTTGGCTTCTGGGTCATTCTGTCAGGAGGTTCTTTCTTCTTTCAGGCATGTCCTATTCCCTCCCACCCCCCTGTTTCTTTGGGGAAGAAACTGCCACATTGGCATACCAAGCTGTGTCATTGTTTCAGGCTGCCCCCCCCCCCCCTTTCCTTCAAAGGGCAGGGGTCTCTGCTCACTTGTCTGATTGTTCCTGGCACTTACTTATGATCTTATGTGGTACTGTCTCTTCTGTCTGGTTTCTTTATTTCTACAGGAACTGGTAAACAGACCTCTCTCTGATAAGGCATCTTATATTGCATTACAACAATGCCTCTAGTTTCCACTGATGCAATGCAGTTTAAAGTTTACCTGGGTAAAAGTCCTTCTCTTGCTGTAGCAGGGTTTGGACCTGTCAAAATTTTCCTGTGCATGTCTATTATAACTCATAACTGGTGCATCATGGGTAAACAGGAGATATCACCCTACAACACTATCTCTAAGCATACATAAATTGCCAAAAGAACAGGCTGGAGAGTAGGTCAGCTGACCTTCAAATTCTGTTCTCTGACCCGCCCCCAGCCTCTGTATCCTCCCTTGCTCTGAAGGTGGAACACTTCACTGGTTCCCCACATTAGCTGGAGTGGGTCAGCTCCTTTGGATCCTGTCCAGGGTAAAGATTTCCAGATAATGTGACTTTGCCACCTCAGAGCAACATAGGAGCTCCCTGCCTGACACAAGTAAAATGTTAATAGTGATGTAACTATTCCGACAGTGAACATGAGATACCCTGAAAACAATGGGGAAAAGGCCCTACCACCTTTCCTGGTATTCTCATCTCTTTACAGGCTAATTTAATAGGTAATCCCAGCCTTCTTGAGCATCTCCTGCAAATACAGAAGAGAGGCTAGGATGCATAATCATAAAGAATGTACTGCCTTGTAAGTAAGAGGATGGAATGGATATATCTGACTCCAGCCTCTGAAATAAATACAGCACAATCTTATTTCACTTTGCCTAATGTTGCAAGAATGAAAAGGATTATGAGAAAGAAGAAATAATTTGGATTAATGGGTAAATAATTTTTTTTCTTACTAGGCACCGCTTGTCAACAATGCTCTTAACACAGTCTTCCTCATTTTTTTTAACAGGTATCAATTGAGACTTCACTCTAGCAGCAGGTAAGCAATCAACTTTGAAAGCAGATATATGCACCTTTACGCATTTATTAATCTTCTTCCTTCTATCTTCGAGGAACCTCAGAATATGTTGTTCACTATTAGCTAAGTATCACATAATATTTTTTTCAAAACTTTGCAGCATTTACTATCAATAAGTTCTGATTCTTTTCCTTAAACTTGTAATTTATGTTTTACAGATAAATCAACACAGCGTAAGTGTGTGCTAATCTCTTAATATTCATAATGTTTACCAGGTTTCTGGAATTGAGTTTGAATAGTATAGTTCTCAAATGTGTAATGCAGTGTGTTTATTTGTATCCTCACAGTTTTCCAGGTAGTCTCTTGCAGGAGGAGGTAATATTTTCTGATTCTTTGGACCAGTCATCGTTGAGCTGAGTTGCACACTCTTGGCAGCCGTTCTCCAGATACTTGACTCTCACAGCTGAAGATCTGTGGAGTGACCTGTCTCCCTATTCTCAAACAAAATCAATAAAAAAAACCCCTGTCTACACTTTTGTATCTATCTTCTGAAATCTAGAGAAAGATTTTAAATTATCACACCATCCTCTCGAACCTTAATGAACACTGAATTGCAGCTAATAAAAGAAAAAATAATTGAAGTCTTTCCCCTTATTTCAGTTTTGAATGTTCTCAGTAATTCTACATTGGCACAGTGACTGAGATTGAGAGAGTATGCTTAAATGAATGTAGGCACACTTTGCTATATTCGTTTCAGCATACTCTCTCAATCTTAATCACTATGCAAATGTAGAATTGTGGTTTTGTCACTTTTACATAAAAGTCTTTTTACAGATGGCTTCAGAGTAACAAGTTTCTCTGCCAGATCCCTCTCACATAAAGTAGTTTAATCTTCATTCAAACTCACAGTCCAGTGCTCACACAACAATGTCTTTTATCACTCTAGAGAGACTACACACATTTCTCACACTTCTGCTTCCTTTGAAGAATGCAGTGTGAATGCAATTTCTCTATGATTTCTGTCCTACACCCGAAAAACTACCTTTTCCTGTCTTAACTAGTGACAAGACTTAAATTACTGCCAAATTCCAAACAGTTACAGAATTTTCCTGATACTTTCTGGAAGGGAATCTCAAAAATGATTTTTCCTCTGAAATTTACTTCTGCATTTCAAGAGCTCTTATCAGTAGCTGAGTGGCTGTAACATCCATTTACACAAGCTGCTTATATTTTTGACGCACAGAAACAAATCAAATAAAGCAAGCAAATCTTCATTTCTTTACTTTGCACACAAAAACTACTCAGAACTTACCTCTTAAGCATTTCCTCAATAGCAGCCCTAACAGATTTAATGTACTCAAAATGCTGCCTGTCTTTCTGTCTCTCTCCCATAAGTTAAGTTAAGTTAAGCTGCTCTCCTTCCTTGCTGTTAGCTAAATTCTTGTGGGCTGAAATATCTCCCAGTTCAACTCTTCACTTTTCTCCTCTGTCCTCCAGATGTTATCTGCTGCTTTTCTCTGCTGGCTGTGTGCTTCCTTGTTTATATTTTCGTCTTGCAGCAACCCAATGCTGCTGGTGGGGGGGGGGGGGGGAAGATGAATAATTAGAAACCCGAGGCAACAAAAATCTGAACTGCTACAATCAGAACTGACAAAAATCTGAGCCAACTCCTTGAGTTTCAGTCTTTTGTTTTATTCAGCAGGTCTCGGATATATCATGGCATACTCCAGGAAAAACAGAAGGCAAGAGTCAGGAGAAGAAAAATCTATTCTGGCAAAACACAGGTGCTAATTCTGGAGGGAAATAAACTTCTAGGTCTTTGCCAGTGAAGCAATAAAGATGTGCATTTGTTTTTAACAAATGTCAAAAATGCATAAAATGTGGTTAATTTTGGTTCATTCCAAATGGAATGAACTGAGCATAGCCTCCTACAAAAATATCCAAAAAGTTGGGGTATTTTCGAATTCATGGAATTTTTAAAAACAAAAAAAGAAAAATAGAAAGAATACAAAACAGGCCTCTAGTGGCCTTGGCTGGACATTCATGGTGCTCAGGCCTAGCTTCAGATCACAGCACCTTAAAAATGGCACCATCCACCTGAAAGACTGTGCCAAAGTGACATCACTTTGGCATCTTTCTCTGGTGCAACCAGCTCCATTTTATGTATGACCTTAGACATGTATGGCCATATATCAAAATAGTGCCACTTAACCAGTAGAAGGCACCAAAATGTTGTTCTTTAGTTCCATCCTATAGGCAGAGGGAACCATTTTGAAAGCACCAAGGCCTGTGCAAAAGTGACTGGGTCTTGCTCTCCATGGATCTGGCAACTTTACAGAGGGGGAAGGACCTGGTCCAGGCTTCTGAACTGGGTCCAGCCTGGGTGTAGGTCTCAGCACCAGGTTTAGGCCTTACTATTGGGCCTAGGCCTTGACGCCAGGCTTGGCCATGCCTGGGCTTTGGTGCTGGGCCCAACTGGAGTTAGGTCTTTGTGCTGAGTCTAGACCTCAGCACCAAGCCTTGGCACCAGACTGAGGCATCAGTGCTGGACCTGACTGAGTTCTAGACCTTGGAACCAGACCTAGACCTCCGCACTGGGCCCTTTCCCACATCTAGAATTCAGCAATGGGCCTTCACCTCAGCACTGGGCTCAACCTGAGCTTAGGTCTTGGTGCCAGAATTATCCTGGGACTAGGCCTCGGCAGCAGGAAAGCTCAGTCAGAACTGCCAGAAGCATTTTTGTTTTTTAAATAGGTTCATATTTTTTTTCCTTTGGAGTCTTTTGTTGTTTAATGGTTTTTTTCAGTTTGGCAAATGAACTGAACTGAAAAATAACATTAAACAAACCAAATTAATATATAACAAGCCAAAACAAAAGAATAAATCAAACCACAAATTTTGGGACTGCACATCCCTATGACATAATCTGAATTATCTATGCAGTCATCTGGTGGGTATGGGTGTCAGTGTGTGTTTGTCTATGTGTGGTGGATAACTGACTGTAAAGATTTAAAAAAGTGAGGGGAGAGAATAGAGTCCTGAATTGTAGCTGGGAGTTCACAAACTTTAGGAAAACCTCACTAGAGTGATAGCAATAGTTGTCAGAAAGGGGTCGGACCCAGGGGCCATTCAAAATCTGTCCCATTCTGCAGAATTGATGTGGGAGATTGGGGCAGGTTCAGACAGGCAGCAGCTATTCAGCAACAGGAGGAGGAGAGTCAGTGGTTGCTGACCTCATTCTCTACTTCTCTAGTTCTGGGCCAGACTGCTGCTTTGACCCACATGGGACTCTGTACAGCGGCATGGTTCAAAGCAGTGGTTGGACCAAGTCACAGAGGAAGAGAAGGAAGACACTTCAGGAGGCATCAGCACTCTCCTCCTCCTGCCACTAATAAGGTAAGAGGAAGGTAAGGAGGATGATAAAAGGAGAAAGAAAGACAAAGAGAGAAGGGGGTAGGGTGGGAAAGAGAGAGAGATGGGAAGGTGCAGGGGGAGAGAGGGTGGGGTATTGAGAGAGCAATGGGGGTAAGGGTAAGGGAAGAGAGAGATGGAATGTGAGCGTGGGGCTGGGAGAGAGAGAGAGACTGATGGGGGGGGGGGGAGGGGAGAGGCAGAGCATGATTGACTTGGCTCCCCTAAAACCAAAAAGGGGTTCTGCTGCCCTGATGAGAGCACCTATTGTCAAGGGTTTGTCTGTTCATCCTTCCACCCATCCATATGCATCCGGGTGCAGGTGAGCATGAAATGTTGCTTATTAGTCAAGTAGTCATTCATGCCACACTTCAGGCAGTTTTCCCGTGACAATTTGAGTAGGGGACTGAGAAAAGGCAGCGGGTGTCTGTACCTCTGTTACTGTCACCATGACCATCGGTGCAATCCTGTTGTGCCGACCCCATGTACTTGGAGGAAGGGGGCAGGACAGGTGCCTGAAGGGACTGTAGTATGAAGAAATGCTTTAAACATGCACTTTTTTTTACTTGTTTTTCGTTTTTAGGGAATTTTCTTATCACAGTCAGATATTATGAGCCAATAAACTCAAATTTTTAGGTAAATCACCAGATCTGAAGTGTGATTTTAGAGAATGTTCCACAATCATTATTTTATGGTCCAACCTTCGCTTTGAGTTCGGCATTTCTACTTTATTGTATTTTAAAAAATGATCAGTGACAAGGGGTCGTATGAACTGAATTATTTATTAGAGGGTGTGCAGCATACCATGGCCTTCCTCTTATCGTACCATTTCCACACTGCAGTTTGGAAAGATCTATACAGCTTTTGCTTTTAGCTGGAGGCTTTGCTATGCTAGAAATGAAACAGTTGTGACTATTTACTTTGGTTCTGCTAGAACTGCTAGTACAGCCAGAAATTAGAAACCCATTACTTATGTTTTTATGCTACTTAACTTTTGACAAAATCCATTATAAAATTAAGGAGATTAGAAAGCACGATTAACTATATCCATACTAAAGGACAATCACAATCCAGTTCAATAAGTAAAGAGAAAATGTACTAAAAGTTCAAAATGAAAGCCTGCAAAAAGCCTAAATAAACCATTTCTTTTGACATGTTCTGCTGAAGAACATGATGTGAAATGTACCACAGGGATTGCTGCTCGCATGAGCTTCAGATCTTTCCCTAGACCCCTTCTAAGACTGAGGTTTTCACATTTTTAATAAAATGTTAATAAATATATAAGTAATACCTGAATGCAGAATGAGTAAGGGCAAATATGATATTTTCATTATCGATCCAGAGAGAATAATAGTAATTCTGAAATATACCACCACTGCCTCCCCATCATGAATTCAGATTTCACTAAATAAATCATTCAAATATATTTATTGCCTGTCACATATAAGTAAAATATATTCCTCAACACAAACAGTAAAAGAAATGTTGCTTATTAGATTAGTTCAAACCTCCCGTCCCTTCCCCACCCACACATATACATGCATGCTTGATATTTACAGATACAATTCAAATATGCTAGAGAACAGCATCCTGGCAACTAAATGACATTTTACACATTTTTATTTTCCTTTCAGGCACAAGAAAGACTGAACAGTAAAATAATGTCACATGCAATTCCTCTTGCATTTTCAGTGTATTTGTCTTGATGCTTTATATATTACAACAGACTTTGGCTTTTATAATTGCATCCCTCAGGGTTAGTCTGATTGTTCCATCAACTATCCAAACCTTTCTGCCACTTTTCTACCTCCCCTCCATCCCCTGGTGAGCTCTTTTGTGACTAAATAAGTGCAGGTGATTTGGTGCCAAGAGGGGGGAGGAGGTCTGGCCTGTGAGAAGAGCACAGGTGTTGGCACAGGGACCAGGAACTGAGCTGGTTAAAGGGAGCCTGGGAGAGAAGCAAGGCAGCATAGGAGGCAGGATAGAGTGGCATTCTGAGCCACAAGGGAAGAAAACTGCAAAAACCTTCCCTTTCTTACAGACATATCGGGTTGGATAAGTACAAAGGTGTCTTGGAAACCTCTCTAAAATGACATTTCAGCAGGTACCATTAACTCTGGGTGACATTAAATAGCAGGAATACAACAGAGAATGATAGTGACAATTTAAGCATTCCTTGAAGGCCAGGAAACTCTCCACCTTTTAGAAAACACTACAGTAGCAAGAGTGATTCATTTGGCGCTCTACCTTTCTCATTTCCAGCAAGCTTATATTCAGTCCGATACCTCCTTCAAGCTGACTCAGAAGCATCAGACAATTGTACTATTATTATATGAACAGAAAGCTAAATTTAATAACAATCTTTTTTTTTCCAAGCGCTATATAGCACAGAAAATTTCTGAAGGAACTCCTATAAATTTGCTGCTATTCAGAGCACAAGGATTCAAGATACTGTCTTCAATCTCAAAACAGTGCACCATATAGACAAATATTTTCAGCAAACGAAGTATACAAGTTCTTCATGAAAATTAAGAAGACCAGTTTCCTCTGCATACATTTATTCAAGGCACAGGAACTTAATCCTGATTGTTTTTTTAACAATGGCTTCAGCAAAAGAAAGCCAACGGGCACTATTGTCAATAAGATTGATGAAGCGTATATATATCATTTTTCTATAGTGGGATCTGCTTGAGTTTCTCATTGGAAGTTAGTACAAAAACAATGCTCAATCAGGTCAGACCTTTTCCTTTAAAGATTTCACTTGGGATTTCATTTGAATCAGATTCTCCTCCATTTAGACAAATAGACCTTGCAAAATAATTTTGACACTGAACAGCTGCTCTGAAGGCTCTAAAAATGTTTCATTGAATGGATAATAAAAAATGTTAAGTGGTAATAGTTTGCTAATTGTTTTGGCAAAACAACAGCTAAGCCATATGGTACCAAACAAATGTTAAACTCTGAGAGATGTTACAATGAGGTCTGTACATTTAAGACAGCAATAACAAAAGCATTTCGTTTCCTCCAGCAGTTCAGGGGCAAATTTTGCAATGAGTTAGAAAATTATGTGATGATTCTGAATAAATGTGCTTAATTATCACATTTGCATAAATATGCATATATTTATACAATCCTGAATCTTTTCTTGTGAAACTTTCACATTTTAAATGTTTTTCTTAAAAACAAAAGATTTTCAACCTTTCTTGTGTGTACATAAATCATTTTTTTTCTTTTTCTATGGTTCTGGGAGTAGGATATGGAACCTTTATCATTCCTGTATTTGTCCATCATTACTAAGGGAAACCGGGAAAGATGAGGAATGTTGTCACCATCAAGAGGAGAGTTGAAGTTTGTGGAGGAGAAGCATTAGTCCTTGGCAATCGGTCGATCACGCTGTATTTTCTAGTTTGCCTCTGTGTTTCTAGTCTCGTTCCAGCCTTGTTCCAGTCCTGTTTCAGCATCCTTCTGTTCCAACATCCTTCTGTTCCAGCTTCCTCCTGTTTCTTCGTCTCCCCAGGTAGTACCTCTCAGACTGTCTTCTCGGTACTGACCTCTGCCTGTTCTTGACTACATTGATCGCTGCCTGGAACTGACCTTTGCCTGTCCACTGATCATATCTGCATGCTGCCTGGAACTGACCTCTGCCTGTCCACTAACCACGTCTGCACGCTGCCTGGAACTGATCTCTGCCTGACCACTGACCATGTCTGACTGCCGCCTGGAACATGACCCCTGCTTTGGCTATCAACGGACTGACCACTGATATTGACCCCTGCTTTGGCTATCCACTAGAGATGTGAATCGGAACCGGAATCGGTGCCATTGGACGGCCCCTGTCACATGGTAGGAGCACTGGATGGCCCGGGCCATTGGCCGGCGCCATGACACTGGATGGCCCGTGCTATTTTTAAAGATGGCGCTGGCCATCCATTGCTCCTACCATGTGACAGGGGCCGGCCAATGGCACGGATACCCTGTCACATGGTAAGGGCAAAGGGCCATCGGTGCCATTTTGATTAGTGACAGCCGACGGCCTGAGAGTGGGAGATCGCTCCCGGGACCCCCACTGGACCACCAGGTACTTTTAAAAAGTTTTGGGGGGGGGTTTGGGAGGGTGGCGGAAGCTAAAGGATGTGTTTTAAAGGGTCGGGGTGGGTTTAGGGGTTGTTTTTGTGTACCATTTTTCCCGCCCTCCCCCAAAACGATAAGAGAACCCCATGAACAATTTCATTGGGTTTTCCTAATGGTTTCGGGGAGCCCCCAATTTCTGACGAGTTTGAAAATATGCAAGTCAACTGTGGGCGGTTGTTTCCCGAAGAACGTCTTCGGCGCAAGAAGCAAGGCCTCTGCTTATACTGTGGTGCCTCCGGACACCTAAGGCAGTCCTGTCTGGTCCATCCGGAAAACTTCAAAGCCTGAGGCCGGCGGGGTTCCCGAGCTTGGGCGCTACAGTCACCAGCCCCCGCCACCACTGTTCTTATTTACACTGGAGCAAGTGGCAGCTTCATCATAGATGATATCATCAACCTCCTGAAAATCCCCGTGCAACTCCTAGAGGTGCTTCTCCGCATCGCATTGTACGGTGGCCTTCCGCCTCACCATGGGAACCATCTACGAGGAAGAAATATCCTTGTACATCTTGAAATACTCCACATACCCAGTCATACTGGGCCTTTCTTGGCTCCAAACTCATAGATCCCAATTTGACTGGCAATCCCTCCAGCTGGTCCAGTGGGGTCCGCAATGACAGAAACACTGCTTAAAACAAGTGTCCCCTGCATTTACCATTCTGAAGACTTCAACCCTCGCCAGCCTACCGGCTCAGTACTCTGACTTCGAAGACATCTTCTCTAAGTAAAAGGCAGACACACTGCCTCCACTCCAAAAGTTTAATTGTCCTATCGAGCTTCTGCCTGGCACTACACCTCCCAAAGGTAGAACCTATCCACTCTCACTTCCAGAGACCCAGGCAATGTCCGAGTACATCAAAGAGAATTTTGAGAAAGGGTTCATCAGACCCTCTGATTCTCCAGCAGGAGCGGGTTTCTTCTTCGTCAAGAAGTAGGATGGAGGACTACGCCCTTGAATCGATTATCGGGGGCTGAACGGCATCACCCGCAAGGATCGCTACCCATTACCCCTCATCAGTGAGTTGTTTGACTGCCTGCAAGGGGCACAGATCTTCATGAAACTTGATCTACGAGGAGCGTACAACCTCATATGCATCCAGCCTGAGGACATATGGAAGACCGCTTTCAACACCAGGGATGGCCACTACAAGTACATAGTGATGCCTTTCGGCCTTTGCAATGCCCCTGCGGTGTTTCAACGCCTGATGAATGAAATCCTCCCAGAATCTACTTTATTCATTTGTAGTTGTATACCTAGACGACATCTTGATCTTCTCAAAGGACCTAAAATCCCATTGCTCCCACGTCAGAACTGTTCTTCAATGCCTCAGAGAGAGTTACCTTTACGTGAAACAGGAGAAATGCATCTTTGAACAAAATTGTCTGCCTGTCCTGGGATATATCATTTCCGAGCAAGGATTTACTATGGATCCTGAAAAACTTCAAGGGATTCGTGACTGGCCCCAGCCAGTAGGCCTCTGCGCCTTACAAAGATTCCTCGGATTCACGAATTACTAAAGGAGCTTTATCACCAACTATTCCACATTATCTGCTCCTCTCACTGCGATGACCAAGAAAGGAACCAATCTCTGGGTATGGAGCCCCAAGGCTCAAGCTGCATTCCATGCACTAAAAGAAGCTTTTTGTTCTGGTCCCTGTTTATGGCATCCAGACCCAAACCACCCATTTGTTGTTGAAGTCGATACATCCGCCATCGGAGCTAGGGTGGTGTTCAGTCAGTATACCACCAAAGGTACATTGGTACCATGCTCTTTATATTCCCACAAATTTTTGCCTGCAGAGCAAAATTACACAATTGGAGACCGTGAACTCCTAGCCATCAAACTAGCACTCCAGGAGTGGCACCCATGGCTAGAAGGTACACAACACATTTTACTATATTCAGAGATCACAAGAATCTGGAGCACCTAAAAAGAGGCACAATTATTAAATCCGAGACAAGCCCAATGAGCATTATTTTTCGAGCGATTCAATTTCGAGCTGCACTACCGGCCAGCATTGAAGAACCTCCGTGCAGATGCACTCTCATGCTCCCTCGAACCAGAGGACACACCGGACACCCCAAGACACATTATTGACCCGGCCTGTGTGTTCCTTGCCATTATCACCACGGTACCTGCCGGAAAAACAGTCATCCCACACCGACTACGTGAATGTGTACTCCACTGGGCCCATGACTCAAACTTAGCTGGACATTCTGGTCATGCCAGAACCCTGGAAATGTTAAGATGGTTCTACTGGTGGCCCAGCATGGTAACAGATTCCTGTAATTACGTTGATTCATGTCCTGTATGTGCACAACAAACGCCTCCTATGGGTCGGCCATGGGGACTTCTCCAACCACTGCCAGTACCTACTGAACCATGGTCCAGTATATCAACCGATTTTATCACTGACCTGCCTCAAGATAATACCATCATCTGGGTCATCATCAACCGCTTCTCTAAAATGGGACATTTTATTCCTCTGCAGAATCTTCCTTCGGCTCCCGAACTCGCCAAATTATCACTGAGGCACGTCTTCTGCCTGCATGGTCTACCCAAGGAAATAGTTTCAGACCGAGGACCACAGTTTGCTGCAAAATACTGGCAATCTTTATGCCAGAAGTTCAACATCACATCGGCCTACCACCCTCAGGTTAATGGCCAAGCAGAAAAAACTAATCGTACATTAAAGACCTTCCTAAGGTCTTATGTAAATGACCAACAGGACAATTGGGCCGACTTGCTACCATGGGCCGAGTTGTCACACAACGCGCACATTGCTGCCACCACGGACGTCTCTCCACAACGTATGGAACCGCCACAGACCATCCACAACGTATGGAACCAAGTAAAAGAGCATCTGGCCCAAGCTGCTGAATGTTCCAAAAAGGTTGATGCCGCTCATCGGCTGTCAGCCCCACTTTTCTGACCCGGTCAAAAGGTGTGGTTGAGTACTCGACACATCAGACTGTGACTACCCTCTCATCGCCTAGCACCAAAGTATAGGGCCATTCCCAATCCTCCGTCGTGTTGGAGTGGTAACCTACCAACTCCAGTTGCCTCGATCCATGGGTATCCACAATATCTTTCATGTCCTCTTATTAAAGCCTCTAGTGCCTCCTGGCCTTCTCGAAGAGATCCTCCACCTCCACAGGTCTCCACATAACCCGACAACACCCTCCAGGTAAGAGAAGTCCTCAACGTCTATCAGCGTCGAGACTGCTGGGAATATCTCCTTGCCTGGGAAGGGTATGGGGCCAAAGAAAACTCCTGGGAGCCCTCACAAAACACCCTCAACAAGGACCTCCTACAGAGTTTCCATAGGGCACACACAGACAAGCCGGGGAGGCCTAGAAGGGGGGGGGGGGTACTGTTGCACGTCACGTCTGCGCTCAGCCCGCGTCCAGGCCTACTATCCCCACCAAGACTCCCACAGGTCCTGGGTCATCCTCCCCTGCTTCAGCAGTGAGCTCAGCCAGGCGTCCCACGGCGGCAGTCGCCGGGCCTTCCATCTCCAGCCAATCCTCATGGCAGGGCTTGGTGTTCTCTGTGGCGTCGGCCCTGCCCCAAGGCACGCGTGCACGGAACGCCCAGCTCCTTAAAGGGCAGGGGCAGATCCCAGCTCCACGGCATGCCCTGATTGAAAGCTGCTCAAAAGGAAGTGCCTGCCTGCACTTCCTTGCCTTGGCAATCAGGTCGATCACACTGTGATTTCTAGTTTGCCTCTGCATTTCCAGTCTCATTCCAGCCTTGTTCCAGTCCTGTTCCAATGTCCTTCTGTTCCAGCGTCCTCCTGTTCCTTCGTCTCCCCAGGTAATACCTCTCGGACTGTCTTCTCGGTACTGACCTCTGCCTATTCTTAACTACGTTGATCGCCGCCGGGAACTGAACTTTGCCTGTCCACTGACCACATCTGCACGCTGCCTGGAACTGACCTCTGCCTGTCCACTGAACACGTCTGACTGCCACCTGGAACCTGACCCCTGCTGTGCCTGACTATCCATGGACTGACCACTGGTATTGACCCCTGCTTTGGCTGACTGTGCTACCTTGACTCTGGCCTTGATCCTTGCCATACATTCAGAGACTTTATTTTGGCCTTCTCTGGCACCCCTTGACTTCTAGCCTGAATATCAACCACGCACCCTTGATCGTGGTGGACACACCTCTGAACTTTCTCTCAAGGAGATCCTGCGAGGCCCACCTAAGACCAGGCGGCCCGGGTAACCAAGGGCTCAACCTGAGGGAACCCCGGGTTGCTATTGGTGAAGCTCCAGCTAGCCTCTGTCTTCACTTTTGCTCCACCTCCTGGTGGCAGGCGCTCTCTGGGTCCGACCAGGGAGCCTACCAATCCTCCACTAGGCCAAAGGTCCACCTCCCAGCGCAACAAGTACATTGGCCTCATGTTGAGTAATTTTACTCTGTTCCTTCTTAGTTTATTCACTTTTTTATTTTTCTATTCTTTCTTTTCCATTATTACTCATCATTACTCTCCTTATCTTTCCTTCTCCATCATCTCTTGCTACAGCCTCTTTTACCTCTTCTGGCACATTGTTAGTAAGAGTTCATCCAAATATATATTTACGTGCCTCATTGTAAACCATTGTGATGGTACTTTACTAAACGACGGTATAGAAAAGATTTTAAATAAATAAATAAATAATAAAATAATAATCTGACCAGACTGTTCAAGCAAATTCTGTGTCCTTTGAGTTCCCAAAAACATACAGAGAAGTACATCAATAAAATAGTGCCCCTCCCCCCCAATCTGGGCAGTTTTTAAAATTTGCTAGGCACGTGTAAGCTTGACTTGTGCATGTCCCCCAATTGATATGTGTGCTGGGTTCTTAAAATCTACCTCAAAGTATGTAAACTTATTTTGTTTACTAAGTATCATTGCCTCATACTTATTTGTTATACATACCAAATTCTACCGTCTGAATAGTAACAAGAACATAAGAACCTAATGTTGCGCTGATGGTGGACCCTTGGCCCGAGGTGGGGTTGGCGCTACCCACAGGGTGAGCTCTACAGGTCCCCACCGACAGGTGGCAGAGCAGGCTAGGAGGCAGAGGCTGACTGAAGCTTTGCCAAAACCAACCTAAGTACCCCTTAGGTTGAGCCCATGGGTGCCGTGGCCAGCTGGAGTTAGGCGGGCCTCCGTGAGATGACTCCCAGTTGGTGAAGACAAGGGCACGCCAGGAACCAGCAGAGTTGTAGGAGGTCTGAGGACGGTCCGGATGAGGCAGGGTTCCGAAGACCTAGACGCCAAAAGGAACAAAAGAAGACAGGGGGTGTCCAGGTAAAGATAGGCCGAAGCCAGAGAGGCCAGGACCGTAGAAGACAAGGAGAGTCCAAGGCAAGCTGGAGTCAGGGCAGGTGGAAGGAAGGCAAAGTACCAGAACAGAGCAAAGGTCAGAGCCAGGAGATAGGTCAGACATGGTCAGACAATGTGGAGGTCAATATCGGAGAATCAGTCCAAGCGTAGTCCAGGCAAAGCAGGGGTCAATACCAGAGAATCAGTCCAAGCAAAGCCCAGGCAATGCAGGGGTCAGTACCAGAGAAGCAGTCCAAGCATGGTCCAGGCAATGCAGGGGTGAATACCAGAGAAATAGTCTGAGGAATGAGGAGTAGACAAGGAGACATGCAGGGGCAGGAACCAGGAACGAGGACAGGTACTGAAGACAGGAAAGAGATGAGGACAGTCCGGATGAGGCAGGGTTCCGAAGACCTAGACAAGGAGAGTCCAAGGCAAGCTGGAGTCAGGGCAGGTGGAAGGAAGGCAAAGTACCAGGAACAGAGCAAAGGTCAGAGCCAGGAGTTAGGTCAGACATGGTCAGACAATGCGGAGGTCAATATCGGAGAATCAGTCCAAGCGTAGTCCAGGCAAAGCAGGGGTCAATACCAGAGAAGCAGTCCAAGTGTGGTCCAGGAAATGCAGGGGTGAATACCAGAAAAGTAGTCTAAGGAATGAGGAGTAGACAAGGAGACACGCAGGGGTAGGAACCAGGAACGAGGACAGGTACTGAAGACAGGAACGAGATGAGGACAGGAACCAGGAACAAGCAACTAGTACACGAGTAATCGTAGAGACCTGTTGTCAAGGCAGGAAACAAGTGGCTGGGCCCTGCCTTTTATACAGAGGCCCAGTGATGTCATCATCTGGGGCTGCAGGCTACTTTCCCACTGTGGCCCCTTTAAAAGAGCGCAAGTTGTGCGTGCTCGTGCCTAAGCCAGAGCCCGGAGGAAGCAGGGCGGTGGCGTCACTCCGCGGCCCACGTGGGGAGGCCCGCCGGGTGCCAGAAGAATCGCTTAGGAGTCAGAAGCGGGAAAGGTAGCTGCATGCACTTGGGGACGGAGGTAGCTGCCCACCGCCATGAATGAAGGTGAACTGGAACTGGCTGCTGAACTCCCTGGATGAGTAGGCCCGGGCGCGGGCCTTGCACGGCTGGGACATGTAACACATAAGAAATGTCATACTGGGTCAGACCAAGGGTCCATCAAGCCCAGCATCCTGTTTCCAACAGTGGCCAATCCAAGTCACAAGTACATGGCAAGTACCCAAACATTAGACAGACCACGAGCTACTATTGCTTGTTAATTACCATAATAGCAGTTTATGGATTTAACCTCTAGGAACTTATCCAAACCTTTTTTAAACCCAGTAACACTAACTGCTGAAACGACATCCTCTGGCAATGAATTCCAGAGTTTAACTATGTGCTGAGTGAAATAGAATTTTCTTCAATTTGTTTTAAATGAGCTACTTGCTAAATTCATAGACTGCCCCCTGGTCCTTCTATTATCTGAGAGATTAAATAGCCAATTTCATGATTTTATAGACTTCTATCATATTCCCCCTCAGTCATCTGTTCTCCAAACTGAACAGCCCAAACCTCTTTAGATTTTCCTAATAGGTCAGCTATTCCGTGCCCCATATAATTTTGGTCGCCTTTCTCTGCACGTCCTTGAGTGCAGCTAAATCCTTTTTGAGATGTGGTGACCAGAATTGCACACGGTATTCAAGGTGTGGTCTCACCATGGAGCGATACAGAGGTATTATGACATCCTCTGTTTTATTTTCCATTCCCTTCCTAATAATTCCTAACATCCTGTTTGCTAGAGATGTGAATCGGAACCGGAATCGGTTCGGATTCTGGTTCGGATTCAAATCATGTTTTTTTTTCCGTCCGGCCCAATCGCAGTTTTGTTTATCGGCTGCGCCCGAGCCGATAAACAAAAAACCCACCCCGACCCTTTAAAACTAATCCCTTAGCTTCCCCCACCCTCCTGACCCCCGCAAAAACATTTTACAGGTACCTGGTGGTCCAGTGGGGGTCCCGGGAGCGATCTTCTGATCATGAGATCTTCCTCCTCCAAGGTAGCACCAGGGATGCCAGACTGGAGTTGGGATTTGGCTACTATGTCCCTGAAGGTCTCATCTATATACCTCTCTGTCTGCTTCAGCTCCTCTAGGTCTGCCACTCTAGACTCCAGAGATCAGATTCATTCTCTGAGAGACAGGAGTTCTTTGCATTGCATGCACATGTACAACTTCTCACTGGTGGGTAAAAATATCATACATGTGATGCACGATGGAAAGACTGGGCATCCCCCCTCTTGCTGCTAGACTGCTGCTTTCATCTTCAGAACGCCATGGCACGAATCCTTACGAACACACGTAAAAGAGAGCATATTACACCCATCCTAGTAGACCTACACTGGCTGCCCATCCAGTTCTGCTCCCAATATAAAACCCTAACTATTCTTCACAACACTCTCTACAAAAACAACTCCCCCTGGCTTAAGGAAATGCCCCACTTCCACTTCTCAACCCGCCAGACAAGATCCACCTCTACAGGCACCCTTCACACACCCCCCCTCAAAACAGCCCGCCTATCCACCACCAGAGAAAGAGCCTTCACCATCGCAGGCCCCGCCCTCTGGAACTCCCTCCCCACATACCTCCATCTTGAACCCTCACTACCCAATTTCAAAAAAGGCATTAAGACCTGGCTCTTCAGACAGGCATACCCCAAAACCAACCCCTCGTAGTCAACCCCCTGAAACCCCCCTAGTCTCACCCCCCTACAACCCATCTATACCCACCTTTTACCCCCCCCCACCCTCCCACCCTACACCCTCCCTATACCCCCCTCCACCCACCATAAACCTTATCGCTCCCTAGTTACCATACTCCACTGTAATTCAAGTTAAAACGTACAACCTGTGTGTTAAAAGTTAAATAAGTTATCTTTTATTACCTGCCATAACTGCTGTAAATAAGCTATTATATATATATATGTTTAAATATTAAATAAGTTATCTTTTATAACCTGCCATAACTGTTGAAAATAAGCTACCATATATATATCCTCTATATAATGTATATATCCTTCATTAACCGCTGTAATTAAGCGACAATGTTTAACCCTCGTTAATCAGTCTCTCTTGCAAATACTGCTACGTTCCTTTACCTTCTCAGCTGCTGTCTTTCCTCCTTTACCTTCTCCCTCTCTCTCCCCCCCTCTTTTCGCTCCTGCTCCATCTCCCACTCCCTGTTTTTTGTAATTTCCTCCTTTCTCAAGTTTATTGTAAACCGGCGTGATGTGCTCACACGAACACCAGTATATTAAAAGCTGTTAAATAAATAAATAAATAAATAAATAAATAAAATAAATTTGTTCAGTTCACACACCAGCTTCCCTATGAGGAAAGGCTGAAGAGTTTAGGGCTGTTCAGCTTGGAGAAGAGACGGCTGAGGGGGGATATGATAGAGGTCTTTAAGATAATGAGAGGTCTTCAATGAGTAGATGTGAATCGGTTATTTACACTTTCGAATAATAGAAGGACTAGGGGGCATTCCATGAAGTTAGCAAGTAGCACATTTAAGACTAATCAGAGAAAATTCTTTTTCACTCAATGCACAATAAAGCTCTGGAATTTGTTGCCAGAGGATGTGGTTAGTGCAGTTATTTATTTATTTATTTTATTTATAGATTCTTTTATACCGCGGTACGTATAGACATACATCACCTCGGTTTACAGTGAAACAATAAATTAGCAACAGGCTTTACATGTAACAGTTTAAAAAACAATAAAACATTTAACAGCAACAGGCTTTACAGAAACAAGGGTTTTAAAGATAATATGCATACATCATTAAATATCAAACAATAAAATATAAATAACCATGTATTCGCAGGAGCAAATTAACTGTCAGCAGCGAGACCAATGTCACATTGAATACAATAGCCTAAATTGAGTAACAGTGGGGGGTATGGAATATCAGAATGTAAATACAAAATGCGAGGAAAAGAACTTGGAGTCAGTGAGGAATAATAAGGGATAGCTGAATTTTTAGGTTAGATGAGATTCATAGAGTGAATGCTTGTTCAAACAACCATGTTTTAAGGTTTTGTTTGAAGGTTTTGTGACAGGATTCAAGACGCAGGTCCAACGGCATGTTGTTCCAGATTTTGATACCCGCTATGGAGAATGATCGGTCTATGGTGGAAACGTGTTTGATGTGTTTTAGTGGATGGACAGCTAATTTCGCTTGGTGAATATTTCTAATTGGTCTGTTGGAGGTGCGAAAAATGAGCTGATCAGAGAACCATTGCATCTCTTGGTTGTGAATTGATTTGTGGATGAGTGAGAGAACTTTAAAAGTAATTCTGAAGGATACGGGAAGCCAATGTAGGAACATGAGTGCTGGAGTAATATGTTCATGCCGTCGAGTATTAGTAATTAAACGAGCAGCGGCATTCTGCAACATCTGAAGAGGTTGAATTGTGCTTTTAGGGAGACCCAGTAGTAGAGCATTACAATAGTCGATCTTTGGTAGAATTGTGGCTTGTAACACAGTCCGGAAGTCCTGAGGATGTAATAACGGTTTAATTCTTTTCAATGTATGTAACTTGAAGAAGCCACTCTTGATTGTGGTTGAGATGAAATTGTTCAAAGTAAGGTGATTATCAATAATGACCCCAAGGCTGCGGACCTGCTTTAGCTTGGTATGGTCTGTTGTTGAGAAAGGATCATGTTGCGTGTTGGTTGAGGTGTTCTTGTGTGGTGTTATAATGAGTAGTTCAGTCTTGTTGGTGTTGATTGCAAGAAAGTTTTCCATGAGTAGATTTTTTATTTCAGTAAGTGCTGATTCCCAGGTTTCCATGGCCTTAGCAAGTGAATCCTTGATTGGAATAATGATCTGGACGTCGTCGGCGTATATGAAATGCCGGAGATCCAATTTCTTCAGTAGTTTACAGAGTGGAGATAGATATACATTGAAAAGAGTTGAGGAAAGTGAGGATCCTTGAGGGACACCTTGTGACAGATTTCTAGGTTTTGACGTATGGTGTCCCACTTTGACACTGTAAGTCCTATCTTTCAGGAATGATTGTATCCAGGATAAGGCAGTACTGGTGATGCCAATTTGTGATAGGAGAGAGAGGAGTGTATTGTGGTTCACCGTGTCAAATGCTGAGGAGATATCCAGAAGGGCCAGAATATAAGAGTTACCAGTATTAAGGGATTTTAGTATGGAGTCTGAAAGGGACACTAGTAGTGTTTCGGTGCTATGGTTCTTCCTAAATCCATATTGCGACGGGAAGAGTAAATGATTTTCCTCTAGATAGTTAGTTGTTTGTTTATGACCTTTTCTAGTATTTTTGATAATAACGGGAGGTTCGAAACTGGTCGATAATTAGCCGGTTCAGATGGATCCAGGTCTGCTTTTTTAAGGGTAGGCTTTATTATAGCATGTTTGAGTTGTGTGAGAAAGACTCCCTCTGTTATAGAGGTGTTAATGATGTTGGAGATTGCCGGGGCTATTCTAGTAGGAATGGCTAGGAGCGTTTTTGTTGGCATAATGTCAACGGGGTGTAATGCTGGTTTGATTCTTTTTAGAATTGCTTCAGTCTCCGATACAGTAGATAATTCAAAATTTGAGAGTGTGGGTGAATCATTTTGGGAGCTTGTTAGTGCTGGAATTGTTGGCCGATATGGAGATGTAAAATGAGCCATGATATTTGATATCTTGTCCTGGAAATAGGCGGCTAATTTCTCACATTTATTTTTGGTCTCATCTTCGGGGTAGATGTTAGTTGTGGGGGAGATTATATTAGAAACGTATCGGAAAAGGGCACGTGGATTAAACTGGTATTGATGAATTTTTGTTGAGTAATAGTTTTTTTTAGCTTCATCGGTTGATTTACGGTACTTGTGGAGTAGTGATTTGAATTTTTGTTGCTGAATCGAGTCATGGTTTTTGATCCATTTTTTTTTCCAATTTACGAAGCTCTTGTTTCATCTTTCTGAGTTCAGTTGTGTACCAAGGTTTCTTGTCTTTCTTCTCAGAGTTGATCTCTTTAGTTATAAGCGGACAAAGACGATTGGCGATGTCACTGGTGATTTGATGCCAAGTCATACATGCTGAGTTGGCGTTCGAGAGATCTAATTTGTTGCTCTCATCCGTTATAGCTTCTATAATGTCTTCCATTTTACATTTCTTCCTGAATTCAATAGTTTTGTGTTTCGGGTATGTCTGGCTAAGATTATTGTTCACGGTACATCTAGTGTCAACTCTGAAGTGGTCCGACCATGGTATGGGAGTGCATTGAGGTGGATCTGATATTATTAGGGAGTTCGTGAAAATTACATCCAGAGTATGGCCTGCTTTATGCGTTGGGCCTGTAACCGCTTGTTTAAATCCCATTGCATTCAAAGAAGCTAGTGTTGCTTCACAAGCTGAGGTAAGGGGGGTGCGGTCAAAGTGAAGGTTCAGGTCACCTAGTATAATGGTGGGTATGTTGAAGTTGATATATTTCGCAATATATTCGGTAAGAGAGGATGGGTTTTTTTCTAATATGCCCGGGGGAGCATAAATTAAACAGATTTGGAGGTTCTTTGATTTAAAAAGGCCAATTTCCATCTTGTAGGGTGGATGGCAGGGTTGTAGGGTGAGTTTAAAAGACTTCTTTGCTGCTAATAGAAGTCCCCCTCCTTTCTTTTTGGATCTTGGAATAGAGAATATATCGTATGACTCTGTAGGTAGTTGGTTAGTTATTGAGATGTCCGTGCTTTTAAGCCATGTCTCTGTAATGGCACAAATGTCAGGAGCCTCATCTGCATGATGTCCCCTAGTAGAATGGCTTTTTTTTAGAAGAGATTGTGTGTTCAAAAGGAGTATGGAGAATGTCATTAGACCCATGATTTGTGTCAATGGGGAAGTCATGATGGGAATGAGAGAACTGTAGCATGGATTGACTGTCTTCGATCTAATTATATTGGAAGTGAAGTTCGAGTATTTTAGAACTGGAATGTGGGAGACAATCATGCTGATGTTTGTGTACGTAATCGTACTTGCTGATTGAGCGATGGGTGGTTGATTGCTGATAGAGCGCTGGGTGGTTGGATGCTGATAGAGCGCTGGGTGGTTGGATGCTGATAGAGCACTGGGTGGTTGGTGAAGATGGGTTCAAAAAAGGTTTGGATAAGTTCTTGGAGGAGAAGTCCATTAACTGTTATTAATCAAGTTTACTTAGGGAATAGCCACTGCTATTAATTGCATCAGTAGAATGGGATCTTCTTAGTGTTTGGGTAATTGCCAGGTTCTTGTGGCCTGGATTGGCCTCTGTTGGAAACAGGATGCTGGGCTTGATGGACCCTTGGTCTGACCCAGCATGGCAATTTCTTATGTTCTTATGTTCTTACCAGCACATCCATTTTCAGAAAGCACAGCTGCTCTCTCGCCATCAGATCCAGGGGGTACAGTGCTTCCATGGCTTGTCCCCCTTTAAAATTAGCTTCTGGGGTGCCCTATTCAAGATCAATCAGTTCTTGAATAGCACCCATATTGCTTTATACAAAGAAACTAAAATGGGATTCTTCTTTGGCTCAGTCATGGAACCAGCACAAGGCACCCCTAGCATCTCCACTATCTTGGCGTCAGAGCCGGCAACATTGTTCTATTCAGTTCCAACCCTGGAGGATTTTTCCCATCGTCCAGGGAGTGAGGATCACTTTCATCATTTGTGTCATCTGTGTCTCTTTCAGCGTGACCCTCAGTAGGTCTAGAGATACCCCAACGCTTACCTGCGTCACCAGCCATGCAGGGCTCCATAGTCTGCAATTCTGAATTCTTTTTGGCCAGCTCTGCCAACTGTGCCTGATGATAGGACTGCAGCCCTTGAAAAAAATTCCACCCAAGAAGGGTAGAAGGATCAATACCAAAACTAGGGGGCTTCAGTCTTGTGCCCACTGAGTTGTCTTCCTCTGCTGATGAACCAGTTAAGGGAGCCTCATAACCAGGTGAAACCTCTGACAGGTCTCCCTTTGGTCCCATTCCCACATCATGATGGGAAGGGACAGACTCAGCAAAATCAGCTGAAATAACCCTCCATCAGCCTCCAAGCAGCACTAACATAAGTTAAAGGGGACAACAGTCTGAGATGCCTGAATATGGCAAGCAACACAAAGGGTAAGGATCTTAGACTTCTTTGTTACTGATGCCATGGGTAAATACCCACTAGCAGCATGCTTCTAAAGGCATCTGACAATTGTGCACCTAATTGCGCATTCACACAAGTGAGCCTGGACTGGGCACCCATAAACAAACTTTATTCAATAAGTGCACACTACAGACGCCCAAAAAATGTAGGCCCCCCCATACGCAGTCAAGGTAGGTATCCACCCGAGCACCCACCCAGACGCACAAGCGTGAACTGATATAAGAAACTGTTTCACAGCAGACTGGTGTGTAGAAAAGCACATGAACATTGCTGTGGCCTACCATGCAGCATCCGAGCAAAACTTGAAAGCAGGGCATAGCCAAAAGGCAGCTCAACCCGCCAAGTTGCCATGACTCCCCAAGCTCCCTCAGAGGCAGGAATGAATGTTGGATTGGCATATCAAGGCTCGGAAACCAGAAGGATAAGGAAATCCCTCACTTTTCTTTTTTACTTTTTACCTGAGCTCAGCCCATCCCGGCTGAGTATTAAGTTGGTCTCTGGCTCCTGCACCCGCTAGCCTCTCAACTGTTTTTCTCTCTACAGCTAAGTCCATGCCAGAAAACTAGCTATCGGACCGAGTCATTCTACTGAGGGAGGGATCTGCAGATATAACCGAAGGAAAATTCAACTGAGGGAGGGACCATAAGGTATCACCACTGGAGAGTGGTATATATACAGTGACTTTGAAACAGCTGGTAGATGTGCATAACCCACTGGTCATGAATTCACTAGTCTGAATGCGAAGAAAGAGTGATGTGCACTCATGTACCTTAGGAAGAGTCCGGGGAGGTTGCAGAATTGGAGTCTGGCTGAGCATGGCGTTCTGCAGCGTGTCCATTCAGGGGCCTTTTGCCAGCATTGGAGGAAGCAGAGGTGGTGGGAGGTTGAACTCAGCAGCCTGTCACTCGAGCATTCAGGAACCTTTCCGGTGGAGGGTGCTGCTTCAGGCTGGAGGTGAGTACAGTGGTTTGTGGGCTTGCCCTGTGAACCACCAAATGCAACATCAACTTTCAAAATGAAGGAGGAAAGAAAATCTGCAACATACTGAGTGCATAGTTCACCACAGGTTTTGTAGACATTGTGATTGCCTCAAGACTAGGGGTGCTCAAACCGGTCCTATGGGCCCCCCAGCCAGATGGGTTTTCAGGATATACCTAATGAATATGCATGAGATCTATTTGCATGCAATATCTCCTGTGTATGCAAATATTAATCCTTATGTTAAGGGTAGAAATATTTGCAATCAAAGCCAAGCAACTGTCAAACCCATAACAAAATTACTGCTAGCAATATTTTTATGGGCAGAGCAGCCTTCTTGATAATTCAGACAATGCAGTTTGAATGTATTTTCACTTTGGAGTTGGCTATAGATGTAATCCTATGATTTTTCCCTAAAGTCTGTGTATCAATGCCACAGACCGTAAAAATCGGGGCCCACTGTTGGCTGTCATCCTAATCCTATTCCCCTGTTCCCCTTTTTGCCTTTTGCCCCTGCTGTTGAAGCGAAGAACAGTTGAAGTTTTATCAAAAGCATCAAGGCTAATTGATTAAGGGAAGTAATTCCTATGCTTTCAATTAAGGGTAGTATCTATTAGGGATGTGAATCGTTTTTTGACGATTTAAAATATCGTCTGATATATTTTAAATCGTCAAAAATCGTTAGGGCCACGATACAATACCAATTCCCCCGATTTATCGTCAAAAAATCGTAAATCAGGGGAAGGGGGAGGGCAGGAAAACCGGCACACTAAAACACCCTAAAACCCACCCCCGACCCTTTAAATTAAATCCCCCACCCTCCCGAACCCCCCCAAATGCCTTAAATTACCTGGGGGTCCAGCGGTGGTCCAGAACGGTCTCCTGCAATTGAATCGTGTTGTCTTCAGCCGGCGCCATTCTGCGCCGCCATTTTGCAAAATGGCGGCGCAAAATGGCGGCGGCCATAGACCAACACGATTCGACTGCAGGAGGTCGTTCCGGACCCCCGCTGGACTTTTGGCAAGTCTTGTGGGGGTCAGGAGGCCCCCCCAAGCTGGCCAAAAGTCCCTGGGGGTCCAGCGGGGGTCTGGGAGCGATTTCCTGCTGCGAATCGTTTTCCGTATGGAAAATGGCGCCGGCAGGAGATCGACTGCAGGAGGTCGTTCAGCGGGGGTTCCGGACCCCGGCTGAACGACCTCCTGCAGTCGATCTCCTGCCGGTACCATTTTCCGTACGAAAAACGATTCACGGCAGGAGATTGCTCCCGGACCCCCGCTGGACCCCCAGGGACTTTTGGCCAGCTTGGGGGGGCCTCCTGACCCCCACAAGACTTGCCAAAAGTCCAGCGGGGGTCCGGAACGACCTCCTGCAGTCGAATCGTGTTGGTCTATGGCCGCCGCCATTTTGTGCCGCCATTTTGCAAAATGGCGGCGCAGAATGGCGCTGGCTGAAGACAACACGATTCAATTGCAGGAGACCGTTCCGGACCGCCGCTGGACCCCCAGGTAATTTAAGGCATTTGGGGGGGGTTCGGGAGGGTGGGGGATTTAATTTAAAGGGTCGGGGGTGGGTTTTAGGGTGTTTTAGTGTGCCAGTTTTCCTGCCCTCCCCCTTCCCCCGATTTAGCTATGGACCGCCGCTGGACCCCCAGGTAATTTAAGGCATTTGGGGGGGTTCGGGAGGGTGGGGGATTTAATTTAAAGGGTCGGGGGTGGGTTTTAGGGTGTTTTAGTGTGCCGGTTTTCCTGCCCTCCCCCTTCCCCCGATTTAGCTACGGACCGCCGCTGGACCCCCAGGTAATTTAAGGCATTTGGGGGGGGGGGGTTTGGGAGGGTGGGGGATTTAATTTAAAGGGTTGGGGGTGGGTTTTAGGGGGTTTTAGTGTGCCGGTTCACGATTTTAATGATTTTCACGATACTCTAAACACCCAAACGGTGACGATACGATTCCCTCCCCCTCCCAGCCGAAATCGATCGTTAAGACGATCGAGGACACGATTCACATCTCTAGTATCTATTTCTCCATATAGGTAATCCCCACGCACCCATTTCTTCATTTCTAACCTCTAGCCTTCAGAGATCTGCAGTGTTTATCCCATGCCCTTTTGAATTTGGTTACTAATTTCATCCTCATCACCTCTTCTGGGAGGGCATTACAGGTATCCACCACCCTCTCCATGAAGAAAAATGTCCTGATGTTGATTCTGAGTCATCCCTCCTGGAGTTTCATTTTGTGACCTCTAGTTTTACAGTTTCCTTTCCAACAGAAAAGATTCAAAGTTTGTGCATCATTAAATTCTTTGAGTTATCTGAAACTCTGTATCATATGTCCCCTGAATCTCCTCTCTTCCAGGGTATGCATATTTAGATCATTCAGCCTCTCCACATATGTCTTCCAATACTAACCCTACACAATTTTGATCAGCCTTATCTAGACCTTCTCCATCCTGTCTTTATCCTTTTTTAGGTACGGTTCCAGAACTGAACACAGTACTCAGGTGAGGCCTCACCAAGGGCATTATCACCTACTTTTTCCTGCTGGTTATTCCTTTCTATATGCAGTTCAACATTCTTCTGGTTTTAGCTATCGCCTTGTCACATTGCTTTACCACCTTCAGATCGCTATACACAATTACCTTAAAGACTCTCTCCCAAGCCGTGCACATTAGCCTTTCACCACCCGTCACGTACTGCACTTCTTGGTACTGAATCCCAGCTGCCAAATCCTTGACAACTCTTCAAGCTTTCTTAAATCACTTTTCATTCTCTCCTCTCTTTCATGTATCTACTCTGCTGCAGATCTTAGTATCATACAAATTTTACCTTCTATCCTTTCCCCAATGTCATTCACAAAGATATTGAATAGAACTGGTCCAAAAACCAATCCTTGTGGCACTTACTTAACACCATTCTCTCTTCAAAATAGATTCCATTTACCATTTCATGCTGTCTCCTGTCAGTCAACCAGTTTGTAAGTCACTCCACTACCTTAGTACCCGCTTCCAGGCTTCTCATTTTATTCACAAGCTTCTTATGCAGGATCGTATCAAAAGCTTTGCTGAAATCTAAGTAGATCACATTGAGAGCTCTTCCTTGATCTAAATTTAATCTAAATTCCTTGATTTAAATTTGGCTGATAGGATCTTCCCCTAGTGAATTCATGCTGCTTTAAGTTCAGTAACCCACTGGATTGTAGATAGTTCACTATCAGCAGAGTCTCCATTCATTTTCCAACCACTGAGGTGAGGTTAACTGGCTTGCAGTTTCCAGCCTCCTCTCTGTTACAATCCTTATGAAGAAGGACAACCACCACTCTTCTCCAATCTTGCAGCACCATTCCCACATCCAGTGACCTATTGAACAAATCTTTCAGTGTACCTGCAAGCATGTCTCTGAGCTCCCTTAGTATCCTAGAATATACTTCATCTATGGCATTGTCTACTTTCTATTTTCCTAACTCTTCCCAAACATTTTATTCTGTAAATGGGGTTGCATCTACCTCATTTCCATCCAAGGTCAACCAGCAACAGTCCATCTCCAGGGCCTTATTTATTGAACACTGATCTGAAGTATTTGTTTAATACTTCTGCTATTTCTTCATCTTTATACATACATTGATCCTGGTCACCTTTCAATTTTACTATAATATCTCGGGCCTTCCTACTTTCTTTGATATATCTGAAAACTGTTTTGTCACCTCATTTTACCTCTTTGGGCATCCTTTCTTCTGTCTGACCTTTTACTTTCCTGATTTCATTCTTTATCTGTTGTGCTAGAGGTGGACCTTTGGCCTGGTGCAGGATTGGTATGGCCCTCTGGTCAGACCCAGAGAGCACCTGCCACTAGGAGGCGGAGCACTTGATGAGACAGAGGCTAGCTGGAGCTTCACCAATAGCAACCCGGGGTTTCTGCAGGTAGAGCCCTTGGATACCCGGGCTGCCTGGTCTTAGGTGGGCCTCGCAGGGCCTCCTAGAGAGGAAGTGCAGGGGAATGCCCACCACGAACAAGGGTTCGCGGTTGATGTACAAACAAGAATGTCCATAGGTCACAGGAGGCCAGAACAGAGAGTCCGAGTGGATAGCGAGGATGAAGGCCAGAATATCAGTCCAGAATGGTCAGCCCGAAGCAGGGGTCAGTACCTGTAGTCAATCCGGGAATAGTCAGGTCAGGCAGAGGTCAAGGTCCAGGCAGCAATCAGAAGTAGTCAGTAGGGATGTGCATTCATTTTGAAAGAATGCGCAATCTGCAACAAATAGATCCCTATTCGTTGCATTCATGGATCCGCGAAACGCATGGCGAACCCCCACGAATGCAACATATCATTAGTTTTATTCTTTTGGTTCGCGCCATTTGAAATAGAAGGCCAATTGAGAGTAGGGGCGGATTGGCCTATTGGGGGATTGAGCTTCCCAGTGAGCTGGACCAGTGGATCACGTGGCCTCCTCTGCTCCAGGCCATTGAGGGCACTGGGCTGAAGAAATGAAGAGACCAGGCCAGCGGGGCCGAAGAAAAGAAGATGGCCACTGCCAGCTGCTGCCACCAGAGAAATGAAGATGGCTGCTGCCAGCTGCCACTGGAGAAATGAAGACCGGTGCAGTTAGCCACTGACGGAGAGCAGGCTGGCAGGGCTGAAGAAAACAAGATCGGCGCAGCCAGCCGCCGCCCAAGCCCAGGCCAAAGAAAAGAAGATGGCTGCTGCCGTAGAAATAAAGACCGGTGCAGCCAGCTGCCGATGGAGAAGAGCTGTTCAGCTGGGGGCCTTTGTGTGTATATGTATTTGAGATCGGAAGGGTGCTTCTGTATATGTGTATGTGAGAAAGGAATGGTGCTTCTGTGTGTGAGTATATGTGGTGTGTATGTGAGAAAGGAATTGATGTGCGGGTTTTGGTGGACTCTTAGACTGGCCTGACGGAGAGCGTAGAAGGTGGAAGTGAAGTCTCCATGAAGAGAATACAGGCCGGGAGGCGGATACTAGCAGAGCAGGGAGAAGAATCTTCACCCTGGAAGCCCGCGCTCCCCCAGGAGGAGCCTGTAGGAGCCGGGCCGCTGGGACTTAGGCGAGGAGAGAAGACGACTTCTCCCTGGAAGCCCGAGACTCCTCCGGGTGGCGTCCGTAGGAGTCCAGACCGCTGGGACTTAGGCGAAAGGGTGAAATCCGAAGAGACGATCCAAGTTCAAGGCAGGCAGAAGTCAGGAGGCGACGGGAGCAGGCAGAGGTCGGAACCGAAGAAGCAAACCAGGGCAGGCAGGAAGGCCTAGAACGAGAGCAAGGCTGGAACCGAAGGCAGATCCCACGAACCAGGACCGGAACTGAAGTAGGAAATGGATACTGGAACCAAGAACTAAGGCTGGAACTGAAGCAGGCAACTGGAACAGGAACCAAGACTGGAACAACAGCAGGCGAGAATTCCTGAGGCACACAGCAACTAGGATCACCGAAGCAACCTTGTTGCAAGGCATCTAATGGGTGCAGACGCTGGCCTTAAGTATTTGCCGGCATCTGACGTCATGAGAAGGGACGGCCCATGGTGTGGCGGGAAAGTCCCTTTAAATTTACCCTCCTTGTGCGCGCGCCTAGGAGGGAAGGGGCTGAGTTTGGCAACTCGGCGGCGACTCCCTCATGGAGACGCTGCCGCGAAACAGGCCGTACCGTCCTGCTGCCAGGGACCAGGGCCGATGGATTGCAGTGAACCTCCTGGCACCAGGACCACGAACAGAGAGGTAAGGTCCCGGTTGTGACCGGGACCGCAACAGTACCCCCCTTCTTACGCCCCCTCCTAGAAGGCCCAGGTTTACCCGGATGCTGAAGATGAAACTGCTGAAGAAGGGATTTATCCAGGATGTTACGGGCTGGTTCCAATGTGGTTTCTTCTGGGCCGCAGCCTTCCCAGGCGAGCAGGTATGTCGAAGATGGAACCGGACATCCAGAACCTCCCGGACTTGATAGGTGGGTGCGTCCTGTACGGATGGGTCTGTGGTGTCGGGAACTTGACGGTGGTACCTGGAGAGGATGAGAGGTTTTAGTAGGGAGACATGGAACACATTATGTATATGCATGGAGGATGGCAGGCGCAGCCGGTATGACACTGAACCCACACACTCGGCTATCCGGAAAGGTCCATAAAATTTTGGGGTCTATCTTCGCGACGGGATCCGAAGCTGAATGTTTTTAGTGCTGAGCCAAACTCGATCTCCAGGAATGAAGACGGGTGCCGGTTGACGATGTCAGTCTGCCCATCTTTTCGTGACCTTGGCTGCTTTGGAGAGTTTACTTTGGATAGATGTCCACAGGGAACGTAATTGTTGGGCCGAGAGTTGAACTACCGGTAAAGCTCTAGGTAGGGACAGAGGTAATGGTGGTTTTAACTGTTTACCGAAGACGGTTAAGAAAGGCGAGCTTCCCGTGACTGAGTGGGTATGGTTGTTTAACGAGAACTCAGCCCATAGTAACAACTTTACCCAATTATCCTGCCTCTCATTGGCAAAAGAGCGAAGAAACGTTTTTAAGGAACGGTTGGTGCGTTCCGTCTGCCCATTACTCTGGGGGTGGAAAGCAGTAGACAGACTGAGTTGTACATCGAATTCCCTGCATAATGCCCTCCAGTAACGGGCAGTGAACTGGGGTCCCTGATCCGAGACAGGCCATGGATTCTGAAGATATGTTGCGTGAATAATTGAGCCAATTCAGGCGCAGATGGCAGCTTGGGCAAGGGCACGAAATGATCCATCTTGGAGAATCGGTCTACAGTTACCCAGATGACCATGTTCCCCTCCAAGACCGGGAGGTCCATCACAAAGTCCTTGGCAATGTGGGTCCAAGGCTCTATTGGTACGGGCAATGGTTGAAGTAGACCCCAGGACTTTCCAACTCGCAGCTTCTGTTTCGCGCAAGTGGGACAGGAATCAACGAAGGCGCGGACATCTTGCCTCATGGTTGGCCACCAGTAGAAGTGATTTATCAATTCGAGGGTCCTTTCGCGACCCACGTGACCCCCTGTGAGGGAATCGTGGGCCCAAACTAAGACCCCTCTTCGAGAGCGCCGGGAAACCACCGTCTTCCCTTGAGAACTTACAGTGGTGTTGGAGAGATTAATCTTTGCGGGGTCCAGAATGTATTGCAATTGATTTCGTTCTCCTCCAACTCTGTTGTGCGGGATAGGGCATCTGCTCGGACGTTCTTAGAAGCCGGCCAGTAGCGCAGCACGAAATTGAACCGGTTGAAGAACAGGGACCAACGAGCCTGCCTGGGATTCAGTCGTTGGGCGTGGAATAGGAATTCCAGATTTTTATGATCCGTATACACTGTAATAGGGTGGATGGCTCCCTCTAGCCACTGTCTCCATTCCTCAAAAGCAAGTTTGATGGCCAAGAGTTCCTTATCGCTGATACTATAGTTGTTTTCGGCTGCCGAGAACTTCCTGGAGAAGTATGAGCATGGTAGTAGTTGACCAGAGCTGGTGCTTTGACTAAGCACGGCCCCCACAGCGACATTAGATGCATCCACCTCCACAACAAAGACGGAGGGGTTCAGGATGGCAAAGACAGATGTCCTGCAGAAAGGCCTCCTTGAGAGTTTCAAATGCTCGACAAGCTGAGTCTGGCCAATGTACAGCATCCGCCCCCTTCTGGGTGAGAGCGGTGAGCTGAGCCACCTTGTGGGAATAGTGGGGAATGAAATGTCTATAGAAATTTGCGAAGCCGAGAAAGCATTGTAAAGCTTTGAGGCCCTTTGGCTGAGCCAATCTTTGATAGCGGTCACTTTTTCAGGGGTCCATTCGGAATCCGGTGGAGGATATTATGTACTCTAGGAACGGGAGAGACTCTTTTTCGAAGAAGCGTTTTTCCAATTTGGCGTATAAGCAGTTGTCTCTGAGGATTTGCAAAACCTGCCTTACATGTTGACGATGCGAAGACAGGTCGCGGGAATAGATCAATACGTCGTCCAGGTAATCGATGACTGAGGTATTCAGTATATCCCGGAGTATCTCATTCATAAGGTGTTGGAACAATGCCGGGGCATTGCACAACCCAAAGGGCATGACGAGATACTCATAATGAACATCCCTAGTGTTAAAGGCAGTTTTCCACTCGTCCCCTGGGTGAATGGAACAAGATTATATGCACCCCGTAAATCTAGTTTTGTGAAAACCTTCGCCCCTTGTAATCTATCCAGCAATTCAGGAATCAGCGGGAGTGGGTAACGGTCTCATTTCGTAATGGCATTGAGACCTGATAGTCTATGAATGGCCTTAAAGACCCATCCTTTTTATCCACGAAAAAGAATCCTGCCCCCGCTGGTGACTTGTAAGGTCGGATGAATCCCTTCGCCAGGTTTTCTGTGATGTACTCGGACATAGCTCGGGTATCTGGTAGAGGTAATGGGTAAACTCTTCCCCGAGGAGGCATCGCCTCTGGTAAGAGATCAATAGTGCAGTCAAAAGGACGATGCTGAGGTAAGATTTCTGCCTTACTTTTAGAAAATACATCGTGAACTCTGCGTAAGGCACTGGAAGGGCGATGGAGGTGTGCAGAAGAAGGAGGCCAGGGGCCTTCGGAACCTTCAAGCAATTAGAGAAACCGAAAGGGCTCCACTTGGTAATTTGTAAAGTGTCCCATTGGATGATTGGAGAATGCTTTTGTAACCATGGCAACCCTAGCACCACGGGGTGGACGGCCTTCTCCAGGATTAGGAAGGCAATCTCCTCTGAATGGATCGCCCCGGTGCATAAGGTTATGGGTACCATGAAAGCGGAGATACTCCCTGGGAGAGGTGTTCCCTGAATAGAGGTAATCCGCAGAGGGACCTCTCGAGGCAGTGTGGGGATCTGCAGCTGGCGCACTAACTCTTCTAAAATGAAGTTACCCCCCGCTCCAGAATCTAGGAAGTCTAGGGTCTCCAGAGATCCGCCAGAGTAATCCAAGGTGATTGGTACAGTACATTGAGGAGCAGTGTTGGCACAACCTAGGAGTAGCTCCTCACAACCTCCTAGGCTCTGGCGTTTTCCAAACGCTCCTTACAGAGGGCCAAAAAGTGGCCTTTCTGACCGCAGTAAAGGCATAGGCTCAGAGTTCGACGACATTGTCTTTCCTCCGCAGAGAGCGGAGTTCACCCCAACTGCATGGGCTCTTTGGTGGTATTCTCCTGTCATGCTGCCCCTTGAGTGGAGACCGAAGATAGGGGTCTGGAGAAGACAGGAGCTAGTGACGGGGTGCGTCGAACCGGTCGGGCTTCCTTAGCCCACTGTTGGAGTCGGCGATCAATCCGCCCTGCCAAGTCGATGAGGCTGTTAAGGTCCTCCAGGAGGTCGCAGACGGCCAATTCATCTTTGATGTGCCCGGCCAGGCCTTCCAGGAAGATTGCTCAAAGGCTGTTGTCCCGCCATCCTACTTCGAGAGCAAGTGTACGAAAATCCATAGCATAGTCGGCTAAAGTGCGGGATCCCTGGCATAGCTGCAGCAGATCCGAGGTGGCGGTGGTTAGCCAAGCTGGTTCATCAAACGCTTGTTTGAAACTGGAGATGAACTGTGGCAAGTTGTCGAGCAGTGGGTCATTTCACTCCCAGAGTGGGGAAGCCCAAATTAGAGCTCTCCCATCCAGCAGGGACAGAATATATGCCACCTTCATCACATCCGTGGGGAACTGCTGGGGTAGCAGGGAGAACCAGATGAAACATTGGCTCATAAAACCCCGGCAGGTCTTGGCCTCTCCGGCATAGCATGAAGGAGCTGGCAATTGGGTAGGTGCACCTATGTTCACCACTGGAGCAGGCGGCGGAGCAGGAGGCGGGTCTGGAGGTAAGGCATCCAGGCGGTTAGCAAGACGCTCCACCGTGGCTGCGAGCATGTCTAGGCAATGCTGTTGCAGGTGTTGGGCCATTCCAGGAATGGCCTGGAGGCCAGGCATATCTGCCGAGTCCATGGCCTTGCAAACTGTTGTACAGGTTTTGGTGGACCCTTAGACCGGCCTGACGGAGAGCATAGAAGGTGGAAGAGAAGTCTCCGTGAAGAGAATACAGGCCGGGAGGCGGATACTAGCAGAGCGGGGAGAAGAATTTTCACCCTGGAAGCCCGCGCTCCCCCAGGAGGAGCCTGTAGGAGCTGGGCCGCTGGGACTTAGGCGAGGAGAGAAGACGACTTCACCCTGGAAGCCCGAGACTCCCCCGGGAGGCGCCCGTAGTAGCCTGTTCTGCTGGGACTTAGGCGAAAGGGCGAAATCCGAAGAGATGATCCGAGGTCAAGGCAGGCAGAAGTCAGGAGGCAACAGGAGCAGGCAGAGGTCGGAACCGAAGAAGCAAACCAGGGCAGGCAGGAAGGCCTAGAACGAGAGCAAGGCTGGAACCGAAGGCAGATCCCATGAACCAGGACTGGAACTGAAGTAGGAACTGGATACCAGAACCAAGAACCAAGGCTGGAACTGAAGCAGGCAACTGGAACAGGAACCAAGACTGGAACAGCAGCAGGTCAGAATTCCTGAGGCACATAGCAACTAGGATCACCGAAGCAACCTTGTTGCAAGGCATCTAATGGGTGCAGACGCCGGCCTTAAGTATTTGCCGGCGTCTGACGTCATGAGAAGGGACGGCCCGCGGTGTGGCGGTAAAGTCCCTTTAAATTTACCCTCCTCACGCACGCATGCGCCTAGGAGGGGAGGGGCTAAGTTCGGCAACTCGGCGGCATCTCCCTCATGGAGTCGCCGCCGCAAAACAGGCTGTACCGTCCTGCCCGTGCACAGCGGCTGCCGCCGGGGCCAGGGCCGACGGATTGCAGTGAACCTCCCGGCACCAGGACCCCGAACGGAGAGGTAAGGTCCCAGTTGCGACCGGGACCGCAACAGGAATGGTGCTTCTGTGTATGAGACAGGGAAGGTGCTTCATGTATGTGAGATAGGGAGGGTGCTTCTGTATGTGTGTTGTGTATATGTGAGTCAGGGAGGGTGGTTGTATGTGTCAATGTGTGTGTGCAAGAGAGAGATGGAGTATGTTTTTGGCTGGCTTGTGGAAGTGAGAGAGGGCATGTGTGTGATTGAAAGCCTGTGTGTAAGTAAGAGAGAGTGAGAGCATTGTGAGATTGAGAGAGACTGGCCAGAGAGGTGACGTGTGTATGTGTGAGAAGGACTGATGAGGGAGATGACTGATGTGAGAAAGACAAACTATTCCTGAGGGTGTGACTGGTGTATGTGTGTGAGAGACAGAAGAGACTGGTTGTGGTCCCTAAGGAAGAGGATAGTGAGGACAGCTTCAGCAGCTACTGCTGCTTCTGGTGTGGCATGCAAGGAAAAGGAGTAGGAGAACTGCTGGAGAGGGTAAGTAAAGGTAGCTTTTTAAGTTCTTTTTTCTTGATTGAGTACCATTTTAATTATTGGGTTGTATGTGATGTGTCTTCTGTTTGAAATATTTTATTGATGTTTGGTAAAGCTTTCAAAATTTGCATGAGTCTTTAATTATTGGATATTCTATTCATCAGCTGTTTTGAAATTATTTTATTAGTATGATTTTACTATTATGATTAATAATTTATATATCTTGATTTTATTGATTGTTTCATGAGGAATGGTGAAATTTTTGTTTTTCCATTGTTGCACTGTACAGAGTCTTGCGTGATACGTTTTACAGTTCAGTTGTTGTCTGCACATTTCTATTTATACTTTATGTGGCTTTATTCTGTATTTGTTGAGGGTTTGTGTTCTGCATGCAAAGACTGAGATGAAGCATTCTTTTAATATGTGGTTTCTCTGTAGGGATCTGTAGTAGCTTTAGCATGGCCTGTTCTGTTTTCCTGATAGGAGGTGTATTGATATTTTAGATTCTGGTGTAATATTTGTGGTATTCTTTTTCGTAGGTAGGGTTGTTATTCTTTGAGTGTTAGCAGATAGTACTGTGTTGATACGGGAGGACCATGCCGAAATATATCACAATAGGTATGATGCCATATGAATTCCAAGATGCAAAGTTTTCTTGTTGGCATCGCAACAGTGCATGAAATTATCACAATAACGTATATATTAATTTTACCTCAGAATGTCACTCTTTATGTAAAATATGTGTTAAATGCATAATTTAAAATTGTGTATGAGGAGGTGGGGGTAGGGCACCATGCTGTAAGGTTTGCCTAGGGTGCCTAATACCCTTGCAGCGGCCCTGTGCACAGCAGCAACGCTCCTTCCCACCCAGGCATGGTTCATCATGTTTCATGGTTCAGCATGCGTTAGACTGCTTGGTCCGTGTTTCAAAATGGGTCGGGTGGACAGTACACACCGGTTGACAGTCACACCACATGCTGAGCCTCATCTTGTCTTGCCTCCTTGTCTTTCCCTTATCAAAACCACAACAACCTGACTACCTCCGCTCTGCCAGCCTGTCTAGCCCCTATCAAAACCACTGGGACCAGACTACCTCCGCTCTGCCAGCCTGTCTTGCCCCCATCAACTTTCTGCTACTCTGCTTGCTGCCATACACCAGATGACTCACTCGGCTCCTTGTGGTGTTCTTGCCACTATCATGGTTCCTCTCAGTGTGTTGGTCCTAGTCTTTCTGCTTGCTATGTTCCCCCTTCATTGTGCTGTAGGATGTTGATGCCACTTGCCTGCCATTTTGCCTGTCGTGCTGCCTTCAAGGGTTCATGCAACTGTTATTGGTGCTCTCTTTTGAAGCTGTGCTGTGTTTTTGACACTCTCGCAGCTGCTTTGCACCTCTGTTAAAGCACTCTCTCCACTCCTGGTACCCCTTTGCCCCTTTACAGTCCCGCAGGATATTCATGACACTTTGGTGCCACTTTACCACAGTCTAAGTACTTTGGAGCTCCTTTCTCGTTCTGATGATTGCTCCCCAGAAGTTTAATCAGAATTGATAAGAAAACTCCAATTCTTCAGCCAAAAATAGGCTGCAAATACTTTCCGTATTGACTTTAATGGGAAAACGGAAAATGAATAAAATGAATCAAATGGATTGGTTTTTCCCCCATGAAACGAATGCAATGCATTTGGATCTTGGTGAAACAAATTGAAACAAATCTTTTCCTTCTGCACATCCCTAGTAGTCAGTGGTCAGGCAGAGGTCAGTTCCAGGCAACAATCAGACGAGGTCAGTGAACAGGCAGAGGTCGGATCTAGGCAGCAGTCAGGCGAGGTCAGGAGCAAGCAAAGGTCAGTACCATGAGATCAGTTCGAAGGGTACTACCAGGAATGGAGAGATGAAGGAACAGGAGATGCTGGAACAGGAGACACTGGAACAGGCAAACTAGAGACACCTGAGTGTATGACCCGATTGTCAAGGCAAGGAAGTGGTGTCAGACCACTTCCTTAAATCCTGCCATCAATCAGGGAGCATAGTGGAGCTGGGAGCCGCCCTTGGCCCTTTAAGAGGCTGGATGGTCCGGGGGCGTGCACCTAGGGGTGGGGCCAATACCATGGAGGATACTGAGCCCTGCCATGAGGGCTGGACGGGAGACTGGGAGTGGGGGAGCCGGGGATGCCACGAACTGGCTACGGCTGCAGAGGAGGAGGGCCTGGAGCTTGCGGCCGGGATGTACAACATTATCTCCCTAGATTCACCAGGTATTCTTCCCTGGGATCCTTTTTTTGGGATCCTTTATATTTCATGAATGCTCTTCTTTTTAACTTTATTTTTCATGCCACCTTCTTTGAGAACGAGATTGATTTCTTTTTCCTCTTGCTTCTGTTTATTTTTTAACATTTAGATTTGTTGCCTTTGTAATAGCTCCTTTTCATTTAGCCCAGTTTTGCTCCATCTCACCCATTTTCTCCCAGTCTTCTAGTTCTTACTCCAGATACATCCCCATTTTGAAATTCAGAACTTGGTTCTTCATATGATTTCTCTATATCCTATTTGCTATATCAAACCATACTGTCTGATGATCATTGGTGCTCAGGTAAGCATCTACCCAGACATTAGACATTATTCTCATTAGAAAGCACTAGGTCAAGTATCACGCACTCCTTCATGGATTCCATTCCCATTTGTTTGAGCAGAACCCCTTGGAGAACATCCACTATCTCCCTACTTCTTATAGATTCCACAGAAATGATGCTCCAATCCACATCAGGCAGATTAAAATTGCCAACGAGCAACACTTCGTCCTTTCTTCCCAACTTTTGATGTTTTCAATCATATCTCTGTACAATGTTTTTGTTTGTTTGAGTCAGGGGCCTGTAGGCTGCATTAGTGTAAATGGAAACATCATTTTCTTTTAGGACAGCCCATAATGCTTCTTCCCTTGCATTTCAGTTGCTTGGATATTATTTTTAACATAAAGAGAGTCTCCTCTCCATAGTTCCCTTTAAGCTGAGCTCACTCACATGTTTTACATAATCGCTCACATGCTTATTTGTTGCTTACAGTCTGAGGCTTAACATTAAATATAAATTCACTTATAAGTAGATTTTTTATCTTTTCTATCTTTTCTATCGCTTTAGTCTAAAACCACATGTCCAGCTTTAGCTCCATTACTAATATCTTTTGGCATTACTTCGGTCTCAAACCCAATCATAACCCCACTAGCCTCTTATTATATTGTTGAGTTACACACTGGACATGTCCCGCAGTTCCATGATCTTAGTTTTTTGCAATCCTTTGTTGTCTGCAATCCCTGGTTTTCTTTTTTAAGTTCAAGATCTGAACTTATGCTATCCCGTGTTCAATATATTTGCTCTCTCCGAGACACGGTTACTGTTACAATGTTAACAGTTTCGTTTTTATTGTAATCCCTAGTTCAATGTAATTGCTCTCTTTTGAAGCATTGTTACTGTTCAATGTAAACCAAACTGATTTGTAATTTTTTACAAGAATTTCGGTATATAAAACTGTTAAATAAATAAATAAATAAATTTAAAAAGTGTTGCTTGTGCCATGCAAATTTTAAGAATCCGGGAAGTACATGCATACATACCTGAGCGCTTGTCAAGAATAAGGAGGCAGGGGACTGGGAGAGGAGAGAGAGAGGTGAGAGGAGACTCCGACAGCCGATCCAGGAGCGCGGATATGAACTGCTCTGACGGAGTTTCAGCTGTGGACAGCCCAGTGCCCTGACATCATCACCCTGGGACATAAGAGGGGCCTTTTAAGTGGCCCTGCAGTGGTGTTTAGACTGGGACTGGGAGAGGAGAGAGAGAGGTGAGAGGAGACTCCGACAGCTGATCCGGGAGCGCGGATGTGAACTGCTCCGATGGAGCTTCAAATGTGGACAGCCCAGTGCCCTGATATCATCACCCTGGGACATCAGAGGGGCCTTTTAATTGGCCCTGCAGTTACATGTAGCTGCTGCTGGCACGTCACCAAAGCCGTACGTGCCAAAGGGGTGCACAGCTTTTTCCAACTTTGACCAACTGGAAATCTCTGACTGCTGTGGCTGTCTACTTGAAGTCTTCTCCAAGTAAGTACCTCTCTCTCCTTTTGCTATTTCTTCTGTGCATCAACTCGTCGAATTGTAAGGGAAAGAAGAGGAAAGGGACTGTTCATGTTCTCCCTTCCAACCTTACAGTTCTTCTCTCTTCTGTGTCCCAGCCAACTATCAACAGGTTTCTGCAGCCTTTGGGGACCAGCAAACCATCAGGGATGCCTCAGTCTGGCATGGGGGCTATTGTGCCCTCTACATCGGGGAATTCCACCTCCCTTAGCCCTGATTCTCACTTGCCACCTAAATTGGACACTGTGCTTCTAACAAGTTCACAGGATAATTATTTACAGCCTAATAGTGCTGTGTATACCTCTTCTGTGGTGGGGGAACCTGTTATTTTGGACTCTCAGGAAATGACACAAGTTTCTAATTCTCCAACGATATCTGTTCCTGATGTTTTTTCTAATCTCCCTGAGACACCTGCGCAGATAACCATGGAAATGCTTTAGACTGCTATTAAGGGACTAGAAATATCTTGGGACAAAAATTGAAAATATCTCTAAGGTTGTTGGTTCTATTCTTCCTCAAATTCAGGGGCACGACATAGCCATTAAGAATAATATAGAACATATTTCTAAATTGGAAAAGCAATGTGAAACATGAGGAAAATGTGATATAGCACTGATTAAAGGGCAAGAATTTAATCAACATTATTATTATTATTATTATTTATTGTTTTTGTTATACCGAGTTTCATGATAGGCATCACATCAACCCGGTTTACAAATAACAAGGAGTGTAAAGCATAACGTAACGTAAAAAACAATATTTTCAATAAGAACCTTGAACTTTAAATACAGTGAATCAGAAAAAGGGAGAGGGAAAGTTACAAAAAACAAGGAAAATAAACTTGGGATGGAAGGGGAGAAATTGAACAGCACAATATTTACATTTCAGCCTATTGATACATTAGAATAGCAAGTGAAAAAATAAGACTATGAAACGGTACATAGGTAATCAAATGAATAAATATGACACAGTTGTGAATGGTAATAGTATGATAAATATTCAGCAGGAATTAGTGAGAGAGGGTTTGAGGTTGGTTGATTCCAGGGATGTGAATCGTGTCCTCGATCGTCTTAACGATCGATTTCGGCTGGGAGGGGGAGGGAATCGTATTGTTGCCGTTTGGGGGGGTAAAATATCGTGAAAAATCGTGAAAATCGTTAAAAAATCGAAAAATCGAAAAATCGAAAAACCGGCACATTAAAACCCCCTAAAACCCACCCCCGACCCTTTAAATTAAATCCCCCACCCCCAAATAACTTAAATAACCTGCGGGTCCAGCGGCGGTCCGGAACGGCAGCGGTCCGGAACGGGCTCCTGCTCCTGCATCTTGTCGTCTTCGGCCGGCGCCATTTTCCAAAATGGCGTCGAAAAATGGCGGCGGCCATAGACGAAAAAGATTGGACGGCAGGAGGTCCTTCCGGACCCCCGCTGGACTTTTGGCAAGTCTCGTGGGGGTCAGGAGGCCCCCCACAAGCTGGCCAAAAGTTCCTGGAGGTCCAGCGGGGGTCAGGGAGCGATTTCCCGCCGCGAATCGTTTTCGTACGGAAAATGGCGCCGGCAGGAGATCGACTGCAGGAGGTTGTTCAGCGAGGCGCCGGAACCCTCGCTGAACGACCTCCTGCAGTCGATCTCCTGCCGGCGCCATTTTCCGTACGAAAACGATTCGCGGCGGGAAATCGCTCCCTGACCCCCGCTGGACCTCCAGGAACTTTTGGCCAGCTTGTGGGGGGCCTCCTGACCCCCACGAGACTTGCCAAAAGTCCAGCGGGGGTCCGGAAGGACCTCCTGCCGTCCAATCGTTTTCGTCTATGGCCGCCGCCATTTTTCGGCGCCATTTTGGAAAATGGCGCCGGCCGAAGACGACAAGATGCAGGAGCAGGAGCCCGTTCCGGACCGCTGCCGTTCCGGACCGCCGCTGGACCCGCAGGTTATTTAAGTTATTTGGGGGGGGTTCGGGAGGGTGGGGGATTTAATTTAAAGGGTCGGGGGTGGGTTTTAGGGGGTTTTAGTGTGCCGGCTCACGATTCTAACGATTTATAACGATAAATCGTTAGAATCTGTATTGTATTGTGTTCCATAACGGTTTAAGACGATATTAAAATTATCGGACGATAATTTTAATCGTCCTAAAACGATTCACATCCCTAGTTGATTCGTGTTTACATTCCATTATTGCATACGAGTTAGTGCTAGTGAGAGGAGGTTTTATTCAAGGCTTGGAAATGCTTTTTTGAAAAGCCAAGTTTTTAGTCTTTTCCTAAATGTTAAAGATCATGGCTCTTGTCTCAAATCAGGTGGGATCGAGTTCCAGAGAGCTGGACCTGCTGATGAGAAGGCTCTGAGACTCAAGGATTTATGTTGGTAGGTTTTGGCCTTTGGAATTTGGAGTGACTCTTTGTAGTGTTCCCTGATAGGCCTGGCGGAGGTGAATTTTTTAAGTGGTATTTGTAGGTCGAGTTGCGTGTGTTGGTTGATATTTTTGTAAATGATGTTAATGGTTTTGTACATGATTCTATAGTGGATCGGAAGCCAATGGAGGTTTTTGAGAATAGGTGAAATGTGGTCAATTTTCCTGGAATTTGTAAGGACTCTGGCTGCAGAGTTCTGAACCATTTGTAAAGGTTTGGTGTAAGAAGCTGGGAGGCCTAATAGTAATGAGTTGCAATAATCTAGTTTGGAAAAGATTATTGCTTGCAAGATTGTTCTGAAGTCCTGAGTGTGAAACAGCGGTTTTATTCTTTTCAGGATATGTAATTTGTAGAAGCAATCTTTGGTGGTTTGGTTAATGAATGTTTTGAGGTTGAGACGATTGTCTAGGATGGCTCCTAAGTCTCTTACGTGGGTTGTTTGAAGGAGTGTGGGTGGTTTAGGAAGTGTGTTATTGTTTTCCGGTGATATGAGCAGGAATTCTGTTTTCGAAGCATTGAGTACAAGGTTTAGACTGTTGAGGAGAAGTTTAATTTCTAATAGGCAACTGTTCCAGTATTCCATTGTTTTTGAGATTGACTCTTTTATAGGGATTATGATCTGTACGTCGTCTGCAAAAAGGAAATGTTTCAGGCTTAATTTTGTAAGTAGTTGGCAGAGTGGTAGCAGGTAGACATTGAAAAGGGTGGGTGAAAGTGATGATCCTTGCGGCACTCCTCTATTAGAAGGGTGGTATTGGGATTCTTTATTATGAATTTTGACTCTGTATCCTCTGTTTTCTAGAAATGTTTTGAACCAGTTTAGTGTGGCACCTGTTAAACCAATGTTTGCCAGCTGTTTTAGAAGAAGGGCGTGGTTGATGGTGTCAAAGGCCGCCGAGAAGTCAAGGAGGATTAGTAAATATGCTTGGCCTTTATCAATACCAGAGAGTAGGTAGTCCATGAGTGAAATTAGTAGCGTTTCGGTACTTGCGGCTTTGCGAAAACCATATTGGTTTGGGGACAGAATACTGTGGTCCTCTAGGTAGTTGGATAGTTGGGTGTTTACCAGTTTTTCCATGATTTTAGCTATAAATGGTAGGTTGGAAATAGGTTAGAAGTTTTAGAAAACAATTCAAGGAGATTGAATTTAAGAATTCTAAATTTTCCTAAGTCTTCTAGTATTTCACCTATTGAAATGCTTAGGAAATTCTATGTGGAAGTACTCAAGGTACCACAGGATACTATTCCTCCTAGTACCAAGGCAATTTACATTTCCTCTTGACCTATTGAACCTTTGAGTAATCCTCCTATTGTTAGGATTTGTAGGTATGTGGGCCCTGGGCCAAGGTGAGAGATGGTACCGCCCACAGGGAGGAGCCCTGTGAGCCTCACCATCTGGAGGCGAGGTCTCAGTTGACGTCAGACACAGCTATAGATTAGAGTCTTTATTAAGAAATAGAGAGGCACTGCCCATGGAGCGGGGAGTGCAGGAGAAAGTCTCAGAGTCTGTGCGATGGGGTGTACCCAAAGGGAATACCTCTGTAGTGGATACGGCAATGGTCCGCAGAGCAGGGTACACTGATGAGGCTCCTCAGTAGAGATGATATGGTAGTGGTCCTTGGAGCAGTGTACGCCAGTGAGGGTTCCTCAGTAGAGGTGATACAGTAGTGGTCTGCAGTGCAGGGTACACCGATGAGGGTTCCTCACTTAGCAATGACACTGTAGTGGTCCACAGCATGGGGTATACCAATGAGGGTTCCTCACTAGAGATGGTACGGTAGTGGTCCGCAGCTTGGGGTACACCGATGAGGGTTCCTCACTAGAGATGTATGGTAGTGGTCCGCAGAGCGGAGGTACTCACAGTAGCGAAGGTTCCAAGAGAAACCCCGGGGAATGGGGCAGGTAGCTGTCCTAAGCATTAGACCCTCCGAGGAGCAGATAGCCAGAGACAAGGAAAGGGCCCCCAAGGAGTGGGTACCCAGAGCATCTCACACCGAAGAGGCAGCAACAGGAACGGGAAGTCTGTAGTGAGCAAAGCGGATTCAGCAATGAGGGAACTCGTTGCAAAGTCGTCTGTAGGCAGGGCCAGCCAGCTTAAGTGTCCTGGTGGAATGATGTCATCTGGAGGGGACACCCCCGAGGTTCCCGCCATGACGTACTTAAGACTGGCCCGTGCGCACACGCGCCTAAGGGATTCCGAGGGCAAGATGGCGGTCGTCAGCATCCGTGCCATCCAGGGAGGCCTGGGAGTGGTAAATGGAGGAGGCCACAAGTTTACCCAACAGAGTCAATGCTGTAAAGAAAGAGGTGAGCAAGAGCGGTCGCAACCGACGGACGTAACACCTATACAACCTAATGCACTAGACAACTTAACTGCTTTGCTTCAGGATTCTCAAATTGATATTGAGGACTGTGCCACCCTATTGGTGGTATTTTCCCTGGAACCTGACAAAATTTGGACCATGAAAATTTTTTTTCATGCCTCAGATAAAAGGTTTTATGGCCAACAGCTAGCTATATTTCCAGATTTAGCAAAAACCACCCAGATGAGACAGAAAGTTTTTTGCAAAAAAGACAGCGAGTGTTAGATATTGGTACTACATTTCTTCTTCATTATCCATGTAAATGTTTAGTTAAATTGGGCACTCTTAAATACCGGTATATGTTTTTTGAGCCAGATCAGCTAGAGGGGTTTTTGCAAAATAGAGAGAGTCCCATACCTATTTCTTCTTAATATTGTTGATAAGAGTCCAAGAAAAAGCAGATTTATAATGATATTCTGGTCATATTGCCTTTTGTATTTTCAGACTTAGCACCGTCTCCTAATAGAGATCTTATTAGAATGATTGCCTATATTTTTCTGTATTAAATTTATTCTTTATTGTTCGACATTTCATCTATGTCAAGTTTTGACTAAGAATTTTGGAAAAATCATGAAAATAAAGAATTAAAAAAAAAAAAAAGAATAAGGAAGCAGAAAAGGGGTAGGGAATGGATGTTCTAGGGTGGGGCCAAGACTTTCATGCATAATCCCCAAATTTTGCAAGGCTGTGTAAATTTACTACTGATGAGGTGCAAGTATTGAGATTTTGGGCGGTATCCTGAACACCAAGGAGAGGGGATGAAAGAGAGAGAGCGAGAGAGTCTGTTGGAGAGTCCATATGACACTCTATATATCTTCTACTGTAAGAGGGGCACTTTCAACTCAGGGTGGGTTTTTTTTGTTTGGGGGGGGGGTTGCATTGGTCTTCCTAGAGCACAAGGGTCTGTAGACCTTTGTAATACTGCATCCCCATAACTCACCCTGAACTGAAAGTGCCCTTCTTTCAGTGGAAGATATATAGAGTTTCAGATTGCCGCTTTAAAAGAGTCTCTCTTTCTTTCTATCTCTCTCTCTCTCCACTTCTGAGTACACACAATAGGATCATTTTAAATGATACACTCACGATATAAAATTAACCTCATAGTTTTCTTTCTTTTGTACATATGTATATAATTGCAATTCTTGTATATAATTTTATTGCAAAACTTCCCATATTATTGTTCCCCCCCTCTCGTTAATGCCTTGTTATCATGTTTTTTACTGTTCAATGTAAAGCGCCATGCCGTGCGTTTGTTTTTGCGTTACAATGTGAACCGATATGATATCCTGGATGAATGTCGGTATATAAAAATTTTAAATAAATAAATAAATACATAAATAAAATTGAGCAAATCTTAGCTTGCATATCCAATACACACGATTATGGGCACATGTGCTCTCCTTTTAAAATGTACTTGTAAATAATCAAATATTTGATATATTTTTGTTTGTGCTATATACAGAAATAGAATGCTAATACTGGCACTCAAAAAATGTTGTTTTAATAATATTGTTGTTCACACAAAAAAATATTTGTAGATACCTAGTTACTCCTTCTCCACATTTTCAGTCCTCTCTGTCCTTCCTTAACAAGTTATAGCCCAGGATGGCTCTATCCCAATCCTGAGACATGAAGTACCCCCCCCCCCCCCCACCATGTTGCTCCTCTCTATCATTGCAATATAATTTGTACCCTTGTATAGCACTATCCCATTGATTATCCTTCTTCTACCAGGTCTCTGAGATGCCAATTAAATCTATCTCATTCTTCACTGCTAGACCATCTCTCCTACTGAGGAGCATGTTGGTCCTGCACCTAGGCGGCCACACATGTCGTACCACCACTTGCAAGTCATGCATGACACCTCAGATGAAGAGAGCAATGGAGATGGAGCCCCAGAGGTGCACTGATGGCCCATTGTGGAGGAGGAGGCGCAGCCAGAATAGGAGGAACAGGAGGACCTAGAGTGTGGCCCACAGGACAGCAGTTTGTATGACCAGTGGCATCGCCCTCAAAATGAAATGGTGGTCAGTCAGCAGAGAAGCTTTTGATACAGCAAAGAAGCAGCCTCTTGTAGGAGATACATGGCCTCCAGGTTGTGGTGAAGCAAGAAAAGCAGTGTGTCCGTGACATCATCCAGTGAGCCTGACTGCAGTGCCAGAAAAATAGTAGAAACTATTCTAAAGATCAAAATCACAGAGCATATAGAAAGACATGGTTTAATGGAACACAGTCAACATGGATTTACCCAAGGGAAGTCTTGCATCACAAATCTGCTTCATTTTTTTGAAGGGGTCAATAAACATGTGGATAAAGGTGAACCAGTAGATGTAGTGTATTTGGATTTTCAGACGGCATTTGACAAAGTCCCTCATGAGAGGCTTCTAAGAAAACTAAAACATCATGGGATAGGAGGCGATGCCTTTCATGGATTACAAACTGTTTAAAAGACAGGAAACAGAGAGTAAGATTAAATGGACAATTTTGTCAGTGGAAAAGGGTAAACAGTGGAGTGCCTCAGGGATTTTTACTTGGACCGATGCTTTTCAATATATTTATAAATGATCTGAAAAGAAATATGATGAGTGAGGTTATCAAATTTACAGATACAAAATTATTCAGAGCAGTTAAATCACAAGCAGGAGAAACTTGAGAGACTGGAAGATTGGGCATCCAAATGGCAGATGAAATTTAATGTGGACACACAATAGGATCATTTTAAATGATACTCTCAATTTTATATAGTGAGTGTATTTTTGCTCGCGTACCCAATACACGTGATTTTGGGCACACGTGCTCCCCTTTTAAAATTTACTTGGAAATAATCAAATATTTGATAAATTTTTCTTTGTGCTATATACAGAAATGGAATGCTAATTGGCACTCAAAAATTGTTGGTTTAATAATATTGTTTCTCACACCCTAACCCGAGACTGGAAGATTGGGCATCCAAATGGCAGATTAAATTTAATGTGGACAAGTGCAAGGTGTTACATATAGGAGAAAATAACCCTTGCTGTAGTTACACAATGTTAGGTTCCATATTAGAAGCTACCACCTAGGAAAAAGATCTAGGCATCATAGTGGATGAAACTTTGAAATCATCGGCTCAATGTGCTGCAGCAGTCAAAAAAGCAACCAGAATGTTAGGAATTATTAGGAAGGGAAAGGTTAATAAAACAGAAAATGCCATAATGCCTCTGTATCACTCCATGGTGAGACCACACTTTAAATTCTGTGTACAATTCTGGTCAACGCATCTCAAAAAAGATATAGTTGTGATGGAGAAGGTACAGAGAAGGGTGTCCAAAATGATAAAGGGAATGGAACAGCTCACCTATGAGGAAAAGCTGAAGAGGTTAGGGCTGTTCAGCTTGGAGAAGAGACGACTGAGGGGGATATGAGAGAGGTCTTTAAAATCATGAGAGGTCTTGAACAAGTAGATGTGAATCAGTTATTTACACTTTCAGATAATAGGACCATGGGGCACTCCATGAAGTTAGCAAGTAGCACATTTAAGACTAAACAGAGAAAATTCTTTTTCACTCAATGCACAATTAAGTTCTGGAATTTGTTGCCAGAGGAAGTAGTTAGTGCAGTTAGTGTAGCTGGGTTTAAAAAAGGTTTGGATAAGTTCTTGGAGGAGAAGTCCATTAACTGCTATTAATCGTTGACTTAGGAAATGGCCTCTGTTATTATTGGCATCAGTAGCATGGAATCTTCTTAGTGTTCGGGTACTGGCCAGGTTCTTTTGGCCTGGTTTGGCCTCTGTTGGAAACAGGATACTGGCCTTGATAGATCCTTGGTCTGATCCAGCATGGCAATTTATGCACCCCTTGTTTCAATGTAAACCAGCATGATGTGACCTGGTCATGAATGCCGGTATATAAAAAACCTAAATAAAATAAAAATACATTTATTATGTTCTTATGTTCTTAAGAAGTGCAGGGCCTTTGTGAGACCTTCTGGGAAGAAGTTCAGAGTATTCAGCAGGCAGTGTGAGCACTTTGCTGGCAGATTGGAGGGAGATGCTACAGAGGATGTTCCCTTCCAGCTGTAGTCACCAACAGCTCCATGGCATTTCACGGGGCCAGGATGCAGTACCCTCCACCTTATGGTGCACCATATGCATGGATGGGACATTCCCATGCTGAAGGTCTCCCTGTGCCCCTTCCATTTGCACCTCAGCCTGCACCACCTTGCGCCTGTATGCAACCTCATCAGGCGCAGGGTCTGCCTGTACCACCTGTCATGCTGCTGCCGCCATCACGAGCACCACCAGCACCTCAGCCAGTGCTGTCTCCAGCTGAACCTTCCTGCAGCCATGAACTTGAACTGCCACAAGCTCCTTTGCCTTCTGGGCCAACGTAAGCAGTGGCAGAACTCCACCATGCTGGAACTCCCAGTTAGGGCAAACTAAGCCCTGTGAGCTTCCTGCAGCAAGAAAAAGAGGCTGGCCAAGATGCCATAATTAATTTTCTTATTTATTTTGGTGCACCTATTTTGTAAATAAATACACAATTTCCTTCTGAAATGTCTTTGTATCAGACTGCTCCTTTCTTGTATAGCCTGCCTTTGACTCATGCAATGTATCTCCTGCAATTGTGCCTGAGTCAGCTCCTCTTTCATCTCCTCATCTTCTGCATCCTGATTCTCTTGCTGTCCCTCAGGAGGATCAATCAAAAAAATCCACAAATGAGGGTAACTCACCACAAGTCGCAAAAACCAACCCACATCAAATGTTATTGTCCTTTTATTTCATTCAACTTAAAAAATCCCCCCCAAACAAGAGAGGTAATGTACGTTCATGAATTTTGCTTACAATCAAGATTATCTTTTTATAAACAAACAGTGTATCACAAAAAGAAATTTGATTAGGGGGGGGTGGTTGTTTCATAAATTTGCTGCGGACCCATCCAGGTGATCCTCGTTATAATTTTAATCATAAACAAACCGCCAACCCTCCAAACCTAATATATTTATTTAATGCAAACATTTTTTTTAAATTTTTGAATGTTTTTTTGTGTTTTGTAATTTTTGTAAAAAGCCAATCTTTATCAAAAAAAGAAAACAGTTCGCCACCAAACACTCCAAAACTGAATCCACTTCATATAATTTCATTGATCGATTGCAAGATACTTAGCTTGATACGGCTTGATTCAAATGCTCAGACCTCCGTTCACAATAGCGCTTTTTACCCCAAGGCCAAGTTTCGAAACGATTCTTCATCAGGGGAACCGCTTGACCACCACACTTCTCAGCTCGCTCCAGTTATTTCTTTGTAATCCTGTCCTCACATTTGTTTATAAAAAATTCAAAACGGCTCGCAGCGCGCTGCCTGTATCTTTCAAAAAAAATGGCGAACCTAAGTTCCCTTTCACGGCATCCTCATTTAAAGGGACCATACCATGTGACACCTGCATGATGTAAACAGAAATCAGCCTCTCCTTCAGACCCGCCACCCAACTCAAAGTAACGAGAGCCAGTCCACTTGTTCATTCAATCTCAACGGGACTACTGATTTTAATTTGAAAATCTAAAATTGCTCCCTGAAATTCAATAACGATCCTAAATCTTTAAACACTGCAGTGCTCTCTACCTTTTCAATCACAGTCCACTTAAGGTCAGAGAACGTGTGCCCCTGTTCAATGCAATGTTCTACCAAGGGTGCCGATAATATTTTTTTGTTAATCCTATACCGGTGTTCCATTAGACACACCTTTATGGCTCTTTTTGTTCGCCCTACATAAGTTTTTGGACAGCCACATGTAATTGCATATACCACATTAGTGGTTATACAATCTGTCATATGCTTACGTTTTACTGTATATCATGTGTTAATGTCCACCCAAAAACTTCCTTCAATGGTGCTGTCGCATAATGAACAAGACCCACACTTGTAATGACCTCCTGTTCCTTCAGGCTTCTTAACTTTATGCATCAAACTAGCCCGGACAACCTTGTCCCAAATGTTAGGACCCCTGCTGGTTGCAAACATAGGTTTCTCTGAAAATGCACTGTACAATTCCAACATGTGCCAGTGTTTCTTCACCGCAGTAATAACCATTGAAGCTGAAGTGCTCTGTTGGAGAACATACACCAAATGGTCCTGTTCCTTACGAGCCCAATATTGCAAAAGCTGCTCGCGATCGCTGTACTTTGCTCTATTGTACGCTTGTCATATCACTTTATGTTGCATTCGTGCCTGTTCTCGCCCTCGCTCCACCCTCTCTACCTTTGTGGCGACTCCCTTCGGGTCTGATGGACAGATGCTGCCACAGCTTCTCCTTGCCTCTTTGCCCCGGAATCCCTGGGCTGGCTTGACGCTGCGGATCTGCCATGTTCCTGATGACGTAAGGGCGCGCACGCGCTCCAGACTTTGTACCAGCTAGGGCTCGAACCTCGGGGGCATCCCCCCCATAGTGACATCATCCGCTTCCAACTTAAAAGGTCTTTGCTTGCAACTACGAATCGAGTTAGCAAGGGGAAATCTTTCTCTGCTGCTCTGCCTCTTCAAACTTACCTAGGGGTACCCTCTCCTCGGGGGCCCCGCTCTCTCTTCTTGATTTCAGATTGATAAGACGGGATCCGGTACTCGTTCCTCAAGGGCCTACGTCCATGAATGCTCAAAAGACTCCTTACTGCCTGGAAGCGATCGCAGACATGAATACTGTGGGGTAGGTTACGCGCGCAAAGCCCCGGGACGCACGTAAGTCCTGGGGATTTCCTGGGGGGGGGGGGGTCGTGTTGTGGCCAGCGCGTCATCCGGGGGCGGGGCCATGGGTGTGGTTCTGGCCTGGGGGTGTTCCGGGGGCGTGGCCAGGGCTTCCGGACCAGCCCCAGGACCGGAATATGGCACGCTGGCAGTCGGCCCGGCGTGCGCAAGTTACGCCTGCCTCGAGCAGGCGTAACTTTCGCAACAAAGGTAGGGAGGGTGTAGATAGGGCCGGGGGGGGTGGGTTAGGGAGGGGAAGGGAGGGGAAGGTGGGGGGAGGCCGGGAGGCCGAGCTGAGATTTAAATCCCCTGCCCGCCTCTCGGTGATGATGCCGGAACGCGCCCAGAGCTGATTGGATGGGCCTGTGGCGACAGGAGGAGCAGCCTCGTGGCCAGCGGAGGGGTCCGTCTGGGGTAAGTGTGGCAATAAATGTGGCCTTACCCCAACGGGCTTCAGCGCCGGTTGCACAGGCCTCAGGCTTCAGCCGCCACTTCCATCCCTGCTTTCACGATCGGGGAGCGCTGGAGAAAGGACACCAGGAGGCCGGGCTGGGATTTAAATCCCGCTTCTCGTTGATGATGCCGGAACGTGCCCTGCCCTGATTGGATGGGCCTGTGGCAACAGGGGGAGCAGCCTCGTGCCTGGCGTGGGGTCCGCCTGGGTTAAGTGCGGCAATAAATGTGGCCTTACCCCGACGGGCTTCAGCGCCGGTTGCACAGGCCTCAGCCTTCAGCCACCACTTCCGAGCATGCTTTCACGATCGGGGAGCGCTGGAGAAAGGATGCCGGGAGGCCGGGCTGGGATTTAAATCCCCTGCCCGCCTCTCGTTGATGATGCCGGAACGCGCCCTGCCCTGATTGGATGGGCCTGTGTCGACAGGAGGAGAAGCCTCGTGGCCGGCGGGGGGTCTCTCTGGGGTAAGTGCGGCAATAAATGTGGCCTTACCCCGACGGGCTTCAGCGCCGGTTGCGCAGGCCTCTCTGTTGCATAAGAGGCCATTACAGATATCTACAATTGTGAGTGTATCATCTTCTACTGGTTATGTATCCAGCATACCCTGCCTACTCACTACCTAAGTCTCTCTCTCTACAGCTCAGCAACCCAGAGATCGTAATTCCAGTATCTGAGGGACTTCAGCCCTGCTGGGCACATCAGCTCACTACTGCCACCTCTGGTGGTTCAACTTCCAGTCTAATAAAAAACTATCTGTGTTTGTCTCATACTCCAGCCTAGCTGGTGGTCCCTCTCAGGATCTCCTCCTGGGGGCGCTGTCATTTGCCATCGGCCCAGGGATTCACCATTTTTACCAAGTGTTTATTTCTTACACTACTAGAGCAGTTATCATATCGACTGCCATTCTGTGGGAGCCATTCCACATGAGATCACTAACTATGCCTACGGAGTATTACATATCGCTAGCTCCTCTCGTTGGGGAAACAACATTCTACAGAAGACTACTCTGCCTCTCTGGTGGTTACATCATTAACAGATTGCTATCCTTCTCTTCTCAATGAGTGATTTACAACAGATTGCTATCGTCTTCCCTCTGAAGGAGCGAAGCCATACGTATTGCTAACTTCTCCCTCCTGGCGGGGTTATCCATAACAGATTGCTAACTCCTCCCCTCTGGGGAGCAGATCCATAATACATTGATAACCACCCTCCCGGCGGGGTGAGCGATAACAGATCGCTAACTCCGCCCTCCTGGCGGGGTGATTCATAACACTTTAACAGGTTACCCCTTGTCCTTAAAACTTTTCATTAACAACCCTGCTTGAACTTCAAATTCCTCCTTGGAGGAGCAGATCCATTTGATCCTAAAGAGTTGTGAAACACGTAACCCCTTCTTGAAGGCTGTGGAATGGTGGCTGTGAAATTTCAACAAATTATTTTTATCTGTAGCTTTTCTGTTCACTGTGGTAATAATCTGAGATCCTTGAATTTTTACTAATATATCAAGGTATACAAAGCTGGAATCACTGTGTTGATGGGTGAAATCCAAATTAACATCCAAAGAATTAATCCATCCAATGAATTGATTCAGAGTTTCTGTGGACGCCTTCCAAATGACAAAATTGTCATCAGTGTATCGATACCAAACCACAATATGTGGCCACCATTGAGACCCATAGATGTACTTCTCTTCAAAATCAGACACGTACAGATTTGCCACAGCTGGAGCCAGGGACGAACCCATTGGTATTCCATGATCTTGATGATAATACTGATCCTCAAAGATGAAATAGTTGTTAAACAAAACTAACTCAGTAAGAGAGGTTAACAATTCAGTCTTGAATCTAGTAGGACCTTGATGATGCTCCAACGCCGCACTGGCAACATTCAATGCTGCCTGTTGTGAGATGCAAGTGTACAGAGAAGTTATGTCCATTGTAACTAAAAGAACTGGATCCTCCCCTAGTCAGATCTCTGCCAAATTGTTCAAAAATTGTAGAGTGTCCTTGAGGTATGAAGGTTTCGATTTAACCACTGGCTGGAGGAAATGGTCAACCAATATTGCTGGTGGCTCCAAGACAGAGCCCTTCAGTGACACAATTGGGCGGATGGGTGGATCGCTCAAATCTTTGTGAATTTTTGGAAGACCATATATTACCAGAATTTTAGGATAATCAACAATTAAAAAAATGTTCTTCTTTCTCTGTTAAACATTTGGCCGGCTCCACTAGTTCCCTTATTTTATCTTTTAGAATGGTCGTTGGATCCCCTTGTAACTTGCTATACACTGCAGTGTTATTCAGATGTTCCAACATTACTGATTCATATTTTTCCCTCTCTTGGATAACAATCATCCCTCAGGAGGAGGCATGCATCTATTTTTGGCAAGGTTATGTAGCATACAGCAGGTAGAAAGATCTCACAGACTTTAGGTGGGCTGTAAAGAAGGCATCCTCCTGATCTGTCCAGATTGTGGAAACATGTTTTAAGTAAGTCAAAGGTTCTCTCAATGTCAGCCCTGGTCTTCTGATGTGCCCTGCTGTAGTAACACTCAGTTGCAGTCCCTAAGGTAGTTATGGTGGATCATGAGCCAGGTTTTGAGTGGATAGCCTGTAGGGAAGAAGTCACATAAAAGCTGGGTTAGATATACCTTTTAGGTTTGTCAGTGGGACAGTTCACAGGACTTGTTTGGAACAGGCCTGCAATGCTTACACTCAGTCAACCTAAATATAAGTGAGACAATAGGAAGCAATGAAATTGGTATGTGGTGGATGTGATAGGTGCCTTTCTACCTTGCTGGAAGTGGTTATGAATTCTTGATTGCAAGAGAATGTATCCATTGCTAGTGGATCTTTGGAAGCTGGGGCATGATGATGCCCTTGGCATCACAGACCACTTACATATGAGGGAGTGGAAGCCCTTGCAGTTGTGGTAGGTGGCTTTGTTTCCCCTGGTGCCCTTATTGGGATCTCAGTGCAATCAATAATTCCCAAAACAAAGAGGAAACATGCAAGTTGATAGAAATCAGTCATTATTTGGTGTTGTTGCTGTCTTCTGCTGGGGAAGGATATAAAGTGTTGTGTCTTCCTAAGCAAGGCAGCCAGGACCTGCTCTGTACACATGGAAGTGGCAGACTGATTGAGTCCAGCTATTAGAATCATATTGTTGAAAATTAGAATCATATTCTTGAAAAGTGACTCCCAAGAATGAGTATCCCCCTCAAAAGCTGCAGGCACAACACACTCTCCTAGCCTTCTCTGTAGACCCCCCTGTTCCTGTCTCATCCCTATTTATTTCTGTAAGCACCAGTCTATACCTGAATATCTTATTATATCAGCATAACCCTTTTTATCCCTGATTAAATAAGTGCAGTCCAGACGGTATATCCCAATAACTCTCCCAGCTTCCCCCAGTAGGTCCAAGTCTGTCCCTGACACACTCCCTCCTACCCCCAATCTGCTTCTGTATCCACTCACCCAGAGAGACCAGCCCAGCCAAGGAAAGCACATAATCGAAAATGAATGTTTGCACTACCTTACGTAAATAAGCAGTAGCAAATGTGCGCGAATGTATGAGCCTAAACACACCACCTCATAAGTGCGCGGCCCTTATAAAATATGTCATATGCGTGTATGTATGAGGCCAGCTCCCATCACGCCCATTTTTTGTGAGCGTATATATGTGCACGTATGGCTATTTATGCACACAAATGCCGCCTATGTAAAAGAGTGTCCCTGTGCACCGGACAAATGTGCACGTATCGAAAAAGGTTTTGCATGTGCAGGGCTTTTAAAATCTACCAGAATGTTTCTAATGCTAGATTAAATAGCAGGAAGGACAATGGACAATCCTGCAAAATGTCTTGTTCAAAGACAAATAAATCTAATGGGTAATTATTCAACCAAGTGTGTACCAAGTCATAACCATTTCAGCACTTCAAACAAAAATTCTCATTCAATATAATTTAAAGCCTTTCTGCAACCCTAAGAAAGTAGTGATGCAGCCATACCTTAACGTTTGGCTGTGGGTAAGATATGACACAGCAATCTTGCATTATCGGTGGAATGCCTACCTATTATAAAGCCAGTTTGAATTGATAAGAGTGAATATTAAAGCCCTGAAACACTGGGGCCAGCCTCTGTACCTGTATCTTTGCATAGATTTTACAGTCAATATTGATTAAAGAAATAGGCCTGTCATTTTGAGATTAAATTGGATATTTCTCCGGTTTTTCTAATACAATGATCCTAGCTTCCAAAAATGAATTCTCTACTTTCTTCCGTTCTATAAATACCTGAAAAAGTTGTTTAAAATTAGGAGTTAATTTGTTAGCAAATGCTAAGTCAAATTCAACACTAAGGGGTAGGTTTTCAAAGGGTTGCGTGCGTAAGATACGCGCGCAACCCCCCCTGAAAACCTACCCCTGCCTCCCCATGCATGCGCCGAGCCTATCTTGCATACGCTCAGCGGCGCGCGTATGTCCCGGGGCTTGCAAAAAGGGGTGGGGCGTGGGCGGTCCGGGGCGGTCCAGGGACGGGGCCGGGCGTGGCCTGAGCCTCCAGGCACAGCGGCCATTTCCTGCTGTGCCCGGGATCGCGGGCCGGCCATCGGCCGGCGCACGTAACTTCTTCAACAAAGGTAAGGGGGGTTCTAGGTAGGGCTAGGGGGCGGGTTAGGTAGGGGAAGGGAGGGGAAGGTGCAGGGGGTGGAACGGAGTCAGGCTGTGCGGCTCGGCGCGCGCAAGTTGCACAATTGCGCACCCCTTTGCGTGCATCGATCCTGGATTTTATAACATGTGCGCGGCTGCGTGCACATGTTATAAAATCGGGCATAGATTTTAAAATCTGCCCCTAAATCCATTCATTCTGGGAGCCTTCTGTTGGTTTAAGAATTTAACTGCCCATCTCTTCTTCAGTTTTGCCATCCTCTAATTCATCTCTTTTTGTAAGAAATAAATAACAGTCTTGCAATGTACCCAGAAAATCTTAGACTGAATTTATATCATGAATCACCTCTGATTAATACAAGGTTGTATAATAATGTTTTGTGCTGTCATTAGGATTATGTAAAATTGGACTATTTTTATTTTAAATTGCTGAAATCTTTTCTATTCTTTTATCTTTTAATATATTGTGCAAGTACATGTCCACTCTTATTACTTTCAGCATAATACCTGGCTTCCTGCAAATAATACATTTCCAGCTTCTTGACTACAGATTAAATTGTAGCTTAAGTATTGCAACTGCAATAATAAAGAATTATCTTTCCTGTGAACTGCTTTATTTTTTTGTTCTAACTGCTTCAACTCTTGTTTCCTCAATTTATTTTTCCCAGCAGCAAAATTTAGAATTCTGCCCTTGAGAGTTGCTTTAAATGCATCCGATTTCCCTGCTACTGAAAATGGACATGAATCATTGACTTCAACATATTCATCAATTGCTTTTTCTGCTATAGGTCTAAAATCTTTCTAATAGACCAGAATTTCCAAATAGAGGTACTTTTATCCTTTTCTCCTCATTGGATAATTATTGCTGCATGATGTGATATCAGTATACTTTTACTGTCTGTATGACTTACCATATACACTAAAAATTTGGATAATAAAAAATAATACATTTTGGTGTTTGACTGATAAGTTGCTGGTTAGAAAGCAAACTCTTTATCTTTTGGATGCATTAGCCTCCAGGGGTCAACCCCCTCCAATATAATAGATCTGATAACTTGAACTGACTTTGGGCCTCATTTTCTAAAGTATCGCAGGCCTGCAATACTTTAGGTAATGAGGGGTGGGGGACCGAAACGGGGGGCGGTCCTGCACTAGCAAGTAGCGATTGCACCGCCGCGGTGTGATCACTGCTGGTTTCGCACCCAATAGCGGCACCATAGAAGGTATAGCTATTGGGCGCAAAATAGGACGCGAAAAGGCACTTACCTTTTCATCGTCCGTCGTCCGCGGCGTCTTCGCAGAGTCGGCCCCAGTGACGCCCCGACTCCTCCTCTTCCGGGGCCAACTTCGCCCCCATCTTGGTATCGCGTGCGATCCGTCTGGTAAATGACCTCCTTTGTCTTGCTACCTTTTGCTTTAGAACTTCTATCAGTTATAACATCCAAGGTTTTGTTAAAGCCCCTCCTAAGGTATATCATTAACTGGCTGCTGCCGCATTATTGGCCATCTCTGTGAAAAATTTTGGAGAATTCATGCTCGGAGTTTACACACACAAAACATTAATCATCTTTGCATCAGTTTCAAATGTTGCCTGTACCTATCATACTTTCCTGTCTGATCACTGAGACAGCAATCGAATATTAAGTGATTTCTTCAACAATATTGTTACCCCATTTCTCTTCTTGAGAGCTGGAGAGAAAGCAACAGCCTGTATCCAGACAGATTTGAATTTACTAGATTCTTTGTAATCTAAATATTTACTATAGCAATGTTATGTCAGGGCCTTCCTTGTATACACAGGACGATATTTCTTTTTTCTTTTTCATGGGGTTATTCATACCATTAACATTCAATGCTAAAATGTTTATATTTGCCCAGCCATTATACTCTACATATCACACTCATTTGATTCTGTGCATTTATTTATGAGAAGGCAGTATGTCAGTACTGAGTTCTTATTCTCATACTTATTTTAGAATCAGATCATATAACAACAAACCAAACGGAAATATCCTTTCCCCATGACCTAATGAACTACATGCAATTATGAACAGAAGTGGATACTAATATCATCGACACTTTATCTTTTCAATAGTCACCAAATAAATCTTTGGCAAAAATCTCCCCACAAATCAAGACAATGTGATCAGTCTACTTAATACCAAGACCTAAGTGTGCACCTCCCTCCCGGTTCAGCCTATGAAACACCTACATGAGAAATTATATTTACTATTATGGTTTAACTTCAGGTTCGTAGCCTGAGTAGGGGATGAGACAGGTCCTGGTCACCTGATACCACAATTCTGTGCCCTTCTTAAACAACCTCTGGTCCCACTGACCAGATAAAATCATCACACCAGAATAATCAGTAATTAACCCTTTTACTAGTATTCTGTAAGTGGACAGTAAATCCAACCAGAACATTGAAGTATAATATAAACTTGTAGTTTTCTTATTTTAAATCAAGCAATGCAAAAATAACTAGGGATGTGCATCCGTTTTCCACGGATTTGTAATCCACAACTTATTTTTTGCTATCTGTTAAATACGTGGGGAGGCGAAACGCATCACGACTCCCCACGTATTAAACAGATTTCTGTTTTATTCGGCCTAAATAAAAATTTAAACCCCCCACCCTCCTGACCCCCCCCAAGACTTACCAAAACTCCCTGGTGGTCCAGCGGTGGGGTCCGGGAACTCATTCACACCCTCGGTGCTAGTTTCATCATGGCGCCGATAGCCTTTGTCACAGGGGCTACCGGTGCCATTGGTCAGCCCCTGTCACATGGTCATCGGCGCCATCTTGTGCTCCTACCATGTGACAGGGGCTGACCAATGGCACCGGTAGCACCTGTGACATAGTTTGGGCAAAGGCTATCGGTGCCATTTTGAGTCCTGGCATTGGATGGCAGGTCGCTCCGGGACCCCCGTTGGACCCACAGGGACTTTTGGCCAGCTTGGGGGGCCTCCTGACCCCCACAAGACTTGCCAAAGGTCCAGCGGGGGTCCGGGAGCGACCTCCTTGAACGCCGGCCATCCGATGCAAATACTCAAAATGGCGCCGATCGCCGTCATAGTGAGGGCAAAGGTGATCGGCGCCCTTTTGAGACTCAAAATCGCCATCTGATGCCAATACTCAAAATGGCGCCGATCGCCGTCATAGTGAGGGCAAAGGCAATCGGCGCCATTTTGAGTATTGGCATCGGACTCAGATCCAGACACAGCTCAGTTCACATTGTAAGGCTCTAACACATTATAATTTCATGTGAACAGGAACCTAGTTTATAGTAGCTTGCTATAAAAGAAAAGTAATTTACCTCTGACTTTCTTCATTAAAGATGATTAAGTGGGAGGAGCAAGATGACCGTGAGAGGAGGATGCTTCCTGATGGGATTTCTTATTTCTTCTTCCTAAATGGCTCTTAAAAGAAAAGGGAAGGTAAGAGTTTTCCCCTCCAAGCTTACTCACCTTCCTGGTCAACAAATAATTACATCCTTCGTTTCTCCAGTGGCTAGTTCTCCATTGCTGGGTCCGATGAAGGTGTCAGCTCAGCTGGGAGAGGAGCTTTCCCTCAGCCCCCAGCCACAAGACTTTCTGCCATCAGTTGGATGCGACTCCTCCCAGGAAGCTTCACCCACACAGGAGAATGACTTCCCTCTCTTGTCTGTGTGGGAAGGGGCTGAGGAGGTATTGTTGTCTGCTCGATTTTTGCAGGAATTGGACGTGACTCATAGTTAAACAGATACAGATAGCCAAATGCTGGAAGCTCCTTTGGGTGGTTCCCTGCTATGGCTTCTGTGCCTTCTGGGGAGATCTTTCTTGCTGGTGAGTTCACCCAATTCCTTAACAAACTGGCAGAAGTGACTCTGGATTCCCTATGGGATATGATGGCCAAGTTTGGCCAGATTCTTTGTGTTTTCACAAGGAAAATTGATTCTCTTGCCTTAAAATTGGAGCCCCAGGTTTCTAGGCTTGAGTCACAAGTCCAGGAGCTTGTGGAACAATTAACTAAATCAAGAATGACTCGGGGCAATGCAGGGCATTTGAACTACTTTTTTTTCCAGGAACAAGGAGCAATGTCTCCCCAGATTGAAGCTCTAGAGAATTCAAGTAAAAGGCTTAACCTTTGTATATTGAACTTTCCTCAAATTATGAATAAATTATCCAGGATTATGTTTAAAAAATATTTATTAAAAGTTCAACATCTGGCTCCAGAGACGCTCCATTCAGTGAATAAGTTGTTTTTTTACCTTCTTCGCTCAACTCTAATACTGTGTTTGGTCAAAAATGCTCCTGAAGTTTCCTTTTGGAAATATCTGGTCCAGAGATAATTGAAAGAACCACCTTATTAGTTTCCTTTTTTCCCCAAAGCTGATTTAAGTAAAGTAATGGTAGCATATTTCCAAAATTTAAATGCATATTTTCTGGGACAAAAATTAAGAATCTCTCCTGATCTCTCATGACTGACACAGCAAAGAAGTGTTACAAAGTTTTATGCTTTGTTAATTGAAATACAAATAAAAATAAAGTTAAAAAATAAGATGCTTAAATGAATAGTGTCCATTCCAAATGTGAAATCCAAACACCCCCCCCCCCCTAATGCAGAGGTTGGCTAGAGAGCAGAAGTAATTTTTCCCAGATGCTATCTCAGATAAATAATTTAAAAGAAAAGGGGGAAATTGTTTTCTATTATTTCCCTTTTTTTTCTTATTACTTATAAATCGCTCCATGATATGCTTAATTTGTATCTTTTGGATTTCCTTTAGAAAATTTAATGCTCAGTTTATTGGTAATTGCTGTGGGAACCATTACTATGTAATGTTTATGTATCAGTATACATTATAATTTTGTTATAATTATTGAAAATTTCATAAATTAAAAAAAAAAGTGAAATCCAAAGACAGCAAACCAACAATATCAGGACAGGTTTCTTAGTTGGCCCTTAAGGTGAAAATGTCAGTATGCAGATCCATGTATAGCGTTGATTGCTATATCAAATAGCAGATAGTCCATGATAAATTATCTAAATGCCTTTGCAGTTTCTCAAAATGTTTGTATTGTTATTTATGGTAATCTTCATTCTTGCTGGGGAAAATAAGCCATATCTAGTGCCCACATGTCTACGCATACTCAGGAATCTTTCACTATTATGTAGAGTTGACTTGTTTAAATCAGCCATAATGATTATTTTCTTATCCGTCCCATAATAAGGTGGATCTCAATTTAACCTTGACAATAAGTTCTACAAGCTGAGGATAGCACAACATTTTTATCACCATTAGTCTAGGATATTTCATTGATCCGGAAATATGGGAAGGCACTCTGTGTGCTCTCTCAATTTCAGAATCCTTTGTGAACTTCTTATCCAACAGTGCTGGTAAAAACTTCTCCATGGTATTTACTGAATCAGCTCCTTCTGCTTCCTCACGAATTCCCAGCATCCACAGGTTGCTCTCCTTCTATTTCTGTTTGCTGAGTCCTCCAGGTCTTTTGTGACTGAGAAGCAATCTGTTTCATTATATCTTGAAACTGAGTCAGCTAGCCTTCCCCAGTACCCCGATACTTTCACTCATCTCTTCCATTTGTTTTTAAATGATCTGCATTTGAGCTGTGTGCTCTGCAGTGTTACTTCCTTGGTCTCTTTGGTCGCCTTGTGATTATCTTCTAGCATACCTTGCATGCCTCGAAGCTCCTCCATTATCTCACTTAAGGTAGGCTCCTGTTTCTTTCTCCTGCGTTACCATGCAAGGTGAAGGTGGATCAGGGCTTCACTCTCTTCAAGCCCTGGGAGGCTAAAAATGCAGTTTCAGTCTATTTATTTATTTGGTTTTTTTTTTTATTTGATTATCTATAGCTGCAGCCAGCTGTTGCTTTGTAAGTTAAATGGCTGAGAAATCACTTTTAAAGCAGGAAATTCTCACTCTGGCAGAGAAAAACATGTATTTTGTATACCTTCAAAACTCCAGCTCTATGCTTCCATCTGGCTAAGCTGCTCAATAGCGCCCTCCCTTTTTCTCTTTTAGTCTTTTACCACTACCATCTTTTCTCTTCTACTCCAGACTTTCTTTCCTTGCTTCCTCCCTTCCCTTCTAATCCTATTCATTTTTTTCTTCTTCTCCCCCTTCTTTCATCACTCTCCTCTCCTGTCCTACCTGTTCCCTCTGTCACTGCTGTCCTCCCTTCCCTCTTCTATTCTACCTGCAACCCTCCACCCACATCCTCCCTTTCCCAGCCCTTAACCACTGATATCTCCCGAATGCTTCTTTCAGTTGCTACAGACGCAGCTGCAGCTGGAAGGCCACAACTCACTTTACTGCACAGTGCCGACAGTAACACTGTTCTCAGAATAGATCCTATGCCATTCAGTGGTGCCAGCAAGAATGCCAAGTGCAGAATTCTACAATAAGTGCAGTTCAGAGCAAACTGAATCTACTGGCTGCAGTGGGCAGTGGGGTATAGAGGAGGCATGCAGTAGATGACAGCCATTGGAAGGAGTATGAGGAATATCCATAATGGTAAGAAAAGTAAGGAGCAATAGGAAGGGGACAGTAGTCTAGCTGCAGAGGAGAAAATTGGCTAGGACTATTAAAATCAAAGGTCAATGGTCAGTTTGCAGCAACTTTATAATAGGAGGCAAAATTGGTGGTAATTGCCCTAGCTGCAGAAATCTGTCAAACCAGGGGTCATGATTGACCATAATTATTTTGATCCTGCATAATCACTACATTGCCACATTCAATTGGTTATGACAGTCAGCACAATATAGATAAATTCCTTTAAAATATTATCAGATTCTGAAAACAAACTTTGATTTCTCCCAAAGTAAAATTCTTAAAAATAAGTGATATATCTTTAACCTCTCCTTGGGGGAGGGTGTGCCAAACTTCCCAGCCCTGCAGAGAACTGGAACACTTGAAGCAGGGTGGGGGAAACATATTCTGTAAATTGTGGACAAGAATACACCTGCAGGGCTACTAAGAGCTTCATGCAGTGCACACAAATAAAACCGTCCACTCTGAAAGTTGTGTTGTAAAACAGAAGGAAAGTTTGTTGTGCCTGCCGCCCGTGTAGCCCTGCAAGCAGCTTCACTCACCCAACACCACTGAAAGTGGTGACCCTCAGGTGGTCCTGGTGCTGCTGTGCTGCCACTCCCATGTGGCTATGTTGCCACTGACACTGATCTTCTTCGCGTACACCATCTTAGTGGCATGAACACCGCCGACCTCCGCTCCTTCACCCGATGTTCTAGGTACATGCATGTGTTCCTCTTCAAGATTTAAAGGGCCCATGGCAGGAATAGCCTCGTGGCTGTCCTTGATGACATCATCGCCCAGAACTATTTAAGGCTGGTCCCTTCTTTTGGCCCTTGCCTTGGCAGCAGGTCAACTCTTTCTTGGCGTAGCAGATTGCCAGTTCCTGAGTTTGTTCCTGCCTTTTGTGTTCCTTGCCTTCCTCAATCCTTCCCATTGGACTGATCTTGACTTGACACCGGACTGGACTTTGACCTTCCTTCGTGCTGCCTGCCTCAACCTTTGCCTGGACCTTAACCATGAGCTCCACCTTCTGCCTCTGTCCTTGGCCTGAGCTCTTGCTTCACTTCTTCGCTGAATCCCTGGCTGTTCTTCTAATGACCCTTCGGCATGCTGCCTGCTATGCGTCTACTACCTGGACTTCATCTCCGCAGAGGCCCCACCTAAGTCCAGCCAGCCCTGGCACCTGAGGGCTCAACCTAAGGGGAATGTGGGCTGGTATTAGTGAAGTTGCAGCAGGGCCTCTGCTTCCTCCAGTCTTGCCTACTGATGGTGGGGACCTGAGGGGCTCCTCCCTTCAGGTAGCATCAACTCCCCTTCTGTCCAAGGGTCCACCAGCATAACAGTTTTCCAAGGCCATGGACATGGCAGAGGCCTCCGACCTGCAGGCCATTCTGGGCCTGGCCCAGAAAATTCAGGAACAGCAATGGTTTCTTGAAGCCTTAGCGGCTTCTATGGAGTGTCTCAGTGACTGCCTAGGTTCCTCTGTTCCAGTGGGCATACCTACCCCTTCTTCGCTGGTGCTACCATTCTGGTATCTCGTCTGCACTCAGTCATACCCCTTCCAGTTCCTCCCTGCTATTTCAGAGAGCCTCAACTCTGTCTAGGCTTCCTCAACCAGTGCAGCATGCTTTTTTGCCTCCAATTTGCATTGTGTACGACTGATGCCACTAAGATGACCTACATTCTCTCCCTGTTGGATGGCAAGGCCCTCGTCTGGGCATCTCCTTTGTGGGAGCATTCTGATCCTATCCTTTGGGACCTCCATGAGTTTTGGAACCCTTCAAAACTGTTCAATAACCCGGGTCATCAGGCTGCTTCTGGTTCTGAGCTCCTCTACATCCGTCAGGGCAGTCGTTCTTTCTCGGACTACACTATTAAATTGCAGACCTTGGCCACAGAACTCCATTGGGGAGACAATTGCCTTTGCTCCATTTTTTTGGATGGGCTATCATCCCAAATCAAGGATCAACTGATGGCTCGTGAACTTCTTGACTCTCTAGATTCCCTCATGGAGTTGGCTGGGAGGATTGACCGTTGACTTCAGGAGCGGACTCGAGAGTTACAACTCTCCAAGATACACATGACTGTTGCCAACCACCCTCTGCATCCCTGTCCTCCTTCTAGAGCCTCTTCTGCCTCAGGAACCCTGACGGAGTTGCCAATGCAACTGGGCCAAAGCCGACTGACTCCAAAAGCATGCCTCTAGTGCCACCAGGTCAGACTCTGTCTTTTTTGTGGAAAAGCAAGCCACGTAATAGCCCTCTGTCCAGTAAATCCAGTAAATGCCTGGGCTTAGGAGTCAGTGGAGAACTGATCCTATGCCTCACCTCTCCAGCTTCCACATTAATGCTTCCTGTGATGCTCTTGGTGGGCACTGAGGACTTTACATGCTAGCCCTAGTAGATTCTGGGTAAGGTGGAAATTTCCTCATGAAGCCCCTGGTGGAACATCTCTAGATTTCCACACTTCTTTGCCCAGTTCCCTTGGTCCGCTCCTCCATTCAAAAAGACCCTCTCCCAGGGAAAGTTACTTCATTACAGCTCCCTTGTAGCTTCACACTGATCTCTCCACATGAACCACCTGACATTCCATATCCTCAATAAAACTATACATCCTGTGCTCCTGGGTTTACCCTGGCTCCAGCAGCATACTCTTCAGTTTGGTTGGACATCTCTTCAAGTATCCTGGTGTGGTCCTGATTGCCAAATGATCTGCTTAGAAAAGATAGCAGTTTGGCCTTGTCTCTCAAATTTACTTGTTCCAGCTGGTCTTCCTCCGCAGTATGCACATTTTGCTGATGTCTTCTCCAATAGAAAAGCAGATACCATGCCTCTTCACAGAGAGTTGGATTGCGCCAGTGCCAAGCCTCCTCAGGGCAGGGTCTACCCCTTGTTCCTACCTGAAACTAAGACATGTCAGAATACATACAATAAAATCTGGACAAGGGGTTCATCCAGCGATCTACTTCCTCAGCTGGTGCAGGTTTTTTCTTTGTGGTGAAGAAGGATGGGATCCTCCGTCCAAGACTATCATGGCTTGAATGCAATTACATGGAAGGACCACTACCCCTTGCCTCTGATTTCTGAGTTATTTGACTGCCTACAAGGAGTAAAGATTTTCTCTAAATTGGACCTTGGGGGGCATATAACTTGATCCAGATCTGAGAGGATGATGACAGTAAAATGGTTTTCAACACCAGAGGCGGCCATTATGAGTAATTGGATCTTCAGGGACCTCCTCTGAGTGTGTAGTTGAATACTTGGAGACATTCTTAGTCTTCTCAAAGGATCTGGTTACCCATCACCAAGATATTTCCCAGGTACTCCAATGTCTCCGAGAAAATTGGCTTTATGCAAAACTTGAGAAATGCTTATTCGAAAAAGAGAGCCTCCCGTTTCTGGGTTGTATAATCTACAGACAGGGTTTTCAAATGGACCCCAACAAACTCAAGTACATACAAGATTGGCCTCAGCGCTACAGAGATTCTTGGGCTTCGCCAATTATTATCACAACTTTATTCATAGCTACTCCAAGTTGGCAGCTCTGCACACGACCCTGACCCACAAGGGGCCCAACGCTTAACTCTGGCCACCTGAGGCTTTGACAGCCTTTGAAAAGTTAAAGGCTGCTTTCCTCCGAGAACCTTGCCTCCATCACACAGACCCACAGCGTCCTTTTATTGTTGAAGTGGACACCTCTTCCGAAGGGATAGGAGCTGTCTTGAGGCAGTACTCTTCCTCTGGAACATTAAACCCGTGCTCCTTTCTTTCCAAGAAGTTTTCCCCAGCCGAGCAGAATTACGGAATCGATGACAAGGAATTACTGGCCATCAAGCTCGTGCTAGAGGAATGGCATCAGTGGTTAGAAGGGGCACAGCATCATATAACAATTTATACTGACTATAAGAACTTAGAGCACCTCCACCATGGCCAGCTTCTGAATCTGTAGCTGGCCCGCTGGGCACTATTCTTTACTCGCTTCAACTTCGAACTTAGATTCAGACCCACAGCCAAAAACGTCCAAGCAGATCCTCTTTTGTGTTCTTTTTGACCCAGGACACCACTGAGCAACTCCGGCACATCACTGGCCCTGCCTGGGTCCTCCTGCCTCCACCATGACTGTCCTTCCAGGGAAGACAGTTGTTCCTCATAAGCACCATGAAAACATGTTAAGCTGGTCCCATAATTCCTATGTTGCAGGCCACCCTGGATGAGCCCGGACCCTTGCATTGCTACAGCAATTCTACTGGTGGCCTAACTTGCAAAAGGATGTTCAGGCTTATGTGGACTCTTGTCCCATCTGTGCGTAGCTTAAACCATTGGTGGGAAGACCTTGGGAGCTTTTACAGCTGTTGCCATCCCCCAAGGAACCCTGGACTCACATCTCCACCAAGTTTGTCATGGATCTGCCCCTCTCAAATGGCAATACACTCATCTGGGCAGTGGTTGACCATTTCTCTAAAATGACCCACTTCACATCATTGCCTGGACTTCCCACAGCTCCTGAACTGGCTCAACTGTTTGTCCAACATATGCTCTAACACCACAGACTTCCCAATCACATAATCTCAGACTGTGATACTCAGTTTACTGCAAGGTATTGGCACACCCTATGCAAGAAATTCAACAGTTTGTTGGACTGCACTACAGCCATATAACCTCACAAGCAAATGGATATTAAAAATCTTTTTATGGGCCTATGTCAATGTCTGCCAAGATGACTGGGCAACTCTGCTTCCTTGGGTAGAGTTCTTACATAACTCTCACCCTTACACCACCACAGGTTCTTCCCCCTTTCAACTTGTGAATGGGAAGTAACAGCTCTGTCCTCTATCTCTTCCGCTAACGGTACCCTCACCAGTGTCTCAACTGATGGCACAAGTACTGCAAAAGCTCTGGAGACATAAGCAGCAGATGCTGCAGAATGTGGGCCTAAAAGCCAAGAGATTCATGGACCTCCACCCTAGACCGGCGTCACAATTTAAACAAGGGGAAAAGGTATGGCTCAGTACTCGTCATATTCAACTCAGAGTCCCATCTATGCAGCTTGCTCCTTGGTGCATCAGGCCATTTATGGTGCTACGACAACTTGGGCCAGTGACCTATCAACTCCGGTTACCCATATCCTTGAAGAGTCATCATTCCTTTCATGTATCTCTCCTGAAATCTCTGATATTCTTATGGCCCTCTTGGAAGACGCACAGCCACAGAAGATTGCTTCTGAGAGCAACACCACTTACCAAGTAGGAGAGGTCCTGGACAGAAATACCTCCTGTCCTGGGAAGGATGTGGCTCAGAAGAGAATACCTAGGAGCCAGCATCCGATATATTGGATAAGAACCTGCTCAAACAATTCCCTGCCTCTCATCCCACAAAGCCTAAACACTCTGGAGGGGTGTTTAGAGGAGAGGGTAATGATAGGCCTCCCGCCCGTAAAGCCCCATGAGTGGCTTCACTCACCCAATGCCACCAGAAATGGTGACCTCCAGGTGGGCCTGGTGCTGCTGTGCCTCCGCTATCATGCAGCTAAGTTTCTGCAGACTCCAGTCTTCTTCATGGCATGGGTGCCATCAATACCAACACCATCTTCGCGGCATGAATGCCACCGACCTCCGCTCTACACCTGACGTCCTAGGCACATGTGCATGCCACTCTCTTCAGAATTTAAAGGACCCATGGTAGGAATAGCCCCATGGCTCTCTTTGATGACATCATCACCCAGGGACTATTTGAGGCTGGTCCCTGCCTATGGCCCATGCCTTGGCAATTGGTCAACTCCCTTTTGGAGTAGTGGATTTCCATTTCCTGAGTTCAAGTTCATTCCTGCCTTTCATGTTCCTCACCTTTCTCCCTCCTTCCCATCGGATTAATCTTGGCTTTCACTGAACTGGACTTTGACCATCTCTTTTCGCCACATTCCTCAACCTTTGCCTGGACCTTGACCACGAGCTTCTCCGCCTACCTTGACCTTTGCCTGGAACCTGACCATGACCTTCGCCACCTGTCTTGACCTTTGCCTGGACCTTGACCACGAGCTGCATCTTCTGCCTTTGTCCTTGGCCTGAGGTTCTGCTTCACTTTTTCATGGAACCCCTGGCTGTTCTTCTACTGACCCTTCGGCATGCTGCCTGCTACGTGTCTACTACCTGGACTTCATCTACACAGAGGCCCCATCTAAGTCCAGCCAATTCCGGCACCCAAGATCTCAACATAAGGGGAACATGGGCTGGTATTGGTGAAGCTCCAGCAGAGCCTCTGCTTCTTCCAGCCTTACTTACAGATGGTGGGGACCTGAGGAGCTCCTCCCTTCAGATAGCATCAACACCCCATTGGTCCAAGGGTCCACCAGCATAACTGTTTACTGGAAAAATGTATCAAAGGTCCAGCATATACAAGAGAAATGCAAACTCAAAATCCCACAATAGTAAAATCAGAAATAGCTTACAGTTCTTGCAAAACTTCCACAATCATTTGTGCGAACTCAATTCTTATTCTGCTTAAGTCTTCTCAAATTACTTTACAATTTCTCCCAGAAGCTTTCTTCCATATAGCCCTAGGGTGAAAATCATAGTCCTTCCTGAAATTCCTCAGTGTACTCATAAACTGGTTGACTGCTCCAAGACAAATCTTTTTCCTGGCATCTGGCGGCCTGAAGTTCTTGAGTTGACCCTTTCCACTTGCAGAAGAGATCCTTTCTCTCCTATGGACCAACGCTCGAAACCCAGAACAGGCCACAGTTTATTGCTGCTGAACCTGGATCCCAGCAATCCACAAACTCCACAATTCTCAAAAACTAGATAATCTCCCAAAACCAAAAGCACATAATTCCTACAACTCTTCTCAGTGCCTTGTGGAAGTGCCCTTTACACTCTAATTTGCCCATGTCCTTTGGGGGAAGAACCTTCCTGTTACTCACTGTTCACCATTACCTTTCAAGGAACCTCCCATTGCTAGAATGTTCCCATTAGCTTCTATTAGTAAGGTCTAGACACCTTTACATATTGTTCATTCAAAGGTGTGAGTATAAGCTTTAAATGACAGTGGAAATGATTTTTAATCAAAGCAATATTCAGATGGTCATGCACATATCAATTGTCAGAGTGATATGTCCAAGAGTAGAAAACTCTAAATTATGGCAATTAAAATAATTCCACCACTTTAAATATATCAAGAGAAATACTCTATTCAGAATTACAATAGTGAGGAAATAGAAAAATTAGGACTTTCATGTTTAGGGCTCATATCATTTCTGATAGCTTCAACAATGACTCTTTTATCGCCATTGCCCAATTTAATTTAATCACTGGTCTTCTGCCTACACTTAAGGTATTTTTTAACTCATTTTTTTCTAAATTTGCAAATAAAATCAGTACTGTGATTATATTATATTGGGTGAAATTGTAATTCTGAATAGAGAGTTTCTTTTGATATAGTTACAGAGGTGTAATTATTTTAATTGCCATAAATACATTTGAAAACATTGATTCTGAAAGCATTATGCCTTGCTTCAATACTTCCCTTTGATAATTACACTGAAATAAAGGTTAAGAAATAAAAACAAAAATATATACTGTATATACAAAGTGACTGTTGCGGATCCATAGGCAGGAGTGCTAGGGAGCGCTCCCGATTCCGGGGAGATGTGTGCCCTTGCGGTGTGACGAACCCTTTCTGGACAGACAGGAGGAATCTGGAGACCCTGACCCTCCACTGGACCTGCACGCTCAGTGAGGCCACCAACACAATGGTGGTCTCTGAGTAGTCCTATGACCACTCCAAGCCATTTCAGACCTGCTGCTGGGTAACGGCTAGGGATGTGCAGACCAAAAGTTTATGTTCATAAGTCCATAAGTCGAAAGGGGGGGGTCAATTTTGACATATGGAGAATTCCATAAGTTGAGTCTATGTCCATACGTGCAAATACAAATTTAAACCCCTCACCCTCCTTAATCCCCCCCCCCAAGACTTACCAAAACTCCCTGGTGGTCCAGCGGGGCGTCAGGACGCCATTTCTGAACTCCTTTGCGAGGAGCACGTGACGTCGGCGTCACGTCAGAGTGACGCGGCGTCACGTGATTCCCCACGCGTTCGCTCCGGGACCCTCGTTGCACCCAAAAGGAACTTTTGGCCAGCTTGGGGGGGCCTCCTGACCCCCCCATAGCTATGTTGAATAAGTTGGAAATCCGATCGTTTTCGCCTCATCACTTTTTTAAGTTAAAAAAAATAAATAAGTTGCGTTTTTAAGTTCAAAACGAATGCACACCCCTAGTAACGGCAAAGAGCAACAGGCCGGACAGCGGTCAAGGACAGGCGGAGACATCTGTTGCTGGATGTGGGATGAAGACACTGATGAGACATGGACTAGGAACTGGAACACAGGTGATGAAGACTCTAGGGCCTGTGCTGAAGCATGCCTTCCACTACCAGCTAAGGCCAGGTGCAGACCACCCCATGGACAGGTAAAGAAGAGTTCATTTGTGAGGACAGAGGCAAAGGGAGAAGCAGACACAAGGACTCCGATGACTTGAAGCAGATACAGATTCAGATTCAGATTTCAGAACGAAGGTTCTGGAGGTTTGTTCTGCAAACCGGAAGAAGACATCTGAGGGGAGGTCAGGAACAACAGGAACAAGGTCAAGGTCTTGAAGGAAGATGGAGACTCCTTGGCGATGGTAGATGAAAGAGTCCCACCGAGCGCCCTACACACCCCAGCCGGAATGGTCGCTTACCATTCAGGCCACTGTGTGCCCTACACAACTCCACTGGGCTGGTTGTGGACCACGCAGGGATGGAATGAGTGAAGTTTCAGGAGACATTGGACATGGAGGACATCTGGACATCAAAGATGAAGGACATCAGGAACAGTGGGAAAAACACAAAAATAGATGCCTGGAACTTTTTCAATGTTTATTAGAACAGAGTCGGGCTAGTCTTTTAATATATGTCTCTGTTCTAATAAACATTGAAAAAGTTCCAGGCATCTATTTTTGTGTTTTTCCTGATGGCTATCATAGATCGCCTACCTCTTGTTTTCTTGGACCATCAGGAACAGTGGGACAACGAGGACATCACAGATGGAAGACATCAGGGAACGAAGAAACAAGATGGTTATCCAGTGAAGAAACCAGGAACGAAGAACATCAAGGGATCCCAGGATGAAGACAAGGAAGCCAGGCAGGAGAAGGAAGCCAAGATGTCCAGGAAGAAGTCACTCCTTATCAAGGCAAAGCTGGAATGAAGGCAAGAGGCTTTTGTAGGCTGAAGAAGGCGGTGTCCTATATGATGTCATCAGGTGGGGCCAGCAGGACCACAACTTCGCTGTCCCTTTAAGAAGGGGGAAGAGGTGCGGCCTCGCCCCTTAGGAGGAAGCAGGAAGCAGAGGTGGACAGGACCATGGAGAGCAGCGTCTCTGTCGCTGAAGATGAAACTGAAGCGAGAGCAGAGCTAGGCCGCAAACCCTGGCCTAGCGACGATGGAGGCAGCTCCCTGCCACAGAAAATGCTGGAGGTGGCCCCAGCTGCAGGGGGATACTAGCAGCGGCCTCTGTGCCGCAAAGAGGAGCTCCGAAGCAGGCCCCCCCATTTGCAGAAGAGGAAGGACGTTGGCTGCCCCTGCCGCGTGAAGGCAGGAGACTTCAAAGCAGCCTCCAGGCCACGGAGCAGTGACATCAGTGGCTGGTCCAGGCTGCGATTGTGGCGATTCCATGCCATGGACCGAGGCTCCAGGCCGTGGACGAACAGCAGTGGCATTGGGGGAGCTGGCTGGAGAGAAGAGACGGTAAGAGGCCTCCCCTGGCTCCAGCCATGGGCGGAATCACAACAGCACCTCCCCTCAAAGGAGGTCCCCTCCCTCCTTCGGGAAGGTCGGAAATCCAGGAACATCGATGATGCAGGTGCCTCCTGCAGGTCGTGGATAAAAGAAATTCCTTAAAGAAAATGTCTAGGGTTCAGAGAAAAAGAGTCCAGAACAAGGTCCGGGACAAGGGCTGTCCACCGGGCACATGGCCTTGGCAATCTGTTGCAGATCCGTAGGCGGGAGTGCTAGGGGGCACTCCCGATTCCGGGGAGATGTGTGCCCTTGCGGTGTGACAAACCCCTTCTGGGCAGACAGGAGGAATCTGGAGATCCTGGCCGACCACTGGACCTGCACGCTCGGTGAGGCCACCAACACAATGGTGGTTTCTGAGTAGTACGAGTACTCCAAGCACTTTCGGACCTGCCAATGGGTAATGGCAAAGAGCGGCAGGCCGGACAGTGGTCTGTTGCTGGATGAGGGATGAAAACACTGATGAGACATGGACTAGGAACTGGAACACAGGTGAAGACTCTAGGGCCTTGCTGAAGTGCGCCCTCCACAGCCAGCTAAGGCCAGGCGTGGACTACGCCACAAACAGGTAAAGAAGAGTTCATTCGTAAGGACAGAGGCAAAGGGAGAAGCAGACACAAGGACTCAGATGATTTGTAGCACATACAGATTCAGATCCAGATCCAGATTCAGATTTCAGAACGAAGGTCCCAGAGGTCTGTGTTGTCAAGTGGAAGAAGACATCTGGGGGGTGGTCAGGAACAACAGGAACAAGGTTAAGGTCTTGAAGGAAGATGGAGACTCCTTGGCGATGGTAGATGGAAGCGTCCCACCGAGTGCCCTACACACCCCATCCAGGATGGTCACGGACCACTCAGGCCACTGCGCACCCTACACAACCCCACCAGGTTGGTCACGGACCACGCAGGGATGGAACGAGCAAAGCTTCAGGAGACATCGTACACGGAGGACATCTGGACATCAAAGACGAAGGAAGTCAGGAACACTGGGACAACGAGGACATCAGAGACAGAAGATATCAGGTAATAAAGAGACAAGATGGTCATCTAGTGAAAAAACCAGAAATGAAGAACATCTTGGGATCCCAGGACGAAGACAAGGAAGCTAGGCAGGAGCAGGAAGCCAAGAAGTCATGGGATAGGAGGTGATGTCCTTTTGTGGATTGCAAACTGGTTAAAAGACAGGAAACAGAGAGTAGGATTAAATGGACTGTTTTCACAGTAGAAAAAGGTAAACAGTAGAGTGCCTCAGAGATCTGTACTTGCACCAGTGCTTTTTAATATATTTATAAATGATCTGCAGAAGGGTACAATGAGTGAGGTGATCAAATTTGCAGATGATTCAAAATTATTCAGAGTAGTTAAATCACAAGCGGATTATGATAAAATGCAGGAGGACCTTGCAAAACTGGAAGACTGGGCATCCATATGGCAGATGAAATATAAACGGAAACATAAAGGGGTCCCATTCATGGTTAGTGTGATGAGAGATTCCTTCTGTTTGGCCACTACCTGCATAATGGACATGAGTCAATCTGCTTGAGTCTTCTCAGACTCCCTGTATTGCTGGAGCTGCTCAGCTGGATCCCAAAAATTGAGGGATCTGCCCACGTCCGCGAGGGGGTGCTCTAGGACACTCATACGGGGCATAACCCTCCGCATGCCTACACTCTGCTGAAAAATGTCCTGGTTTCCCACAACACCAACATGTAATGCCAGCTCTACGATCTGGGCTATAATAACTCCTACCAGCATAAGCAGGGAATCCACACATCTTTCCCCTACCTCTGTCATTCTAACCTACCACTGCTCCCTCAAAATTTCATTTCTCAACAGTGTCCAAATTTTCTTTTCCCATTCTGAATCCTCTTTGCTTGAATCAAAATCTCTAGTCCCCTTTTTTTATCTTTCCTCTGTTCTGCTTGCTTTCTTTCATTTTCTGCAATTTCATTGCTTCCTCTTTATCAGTTCTCAATTGCACTTCACAAACCTTGCTCTGCTCTGCAGCTGCATTAGATTTCTTTTGGACCTTGCCTGGACCTTGCCTGTTCCTCCTTGTACTAGTTACAATAGGGAGTCACATGAGCACTCCTCTGCCCAGGATTTCCCCTCCATACCAACTAGATTTTCTAATCACTTCCTCACCGAGTGTTTTTAAGAGCCTGATAAAACAGTTGCAACATGCCAGGATCGTCAAAACTCCTTTCTGTTTGCCTAGTCCATTCTTCCTGAAAGGAGGTAATGAACGTGTACATACTTTGATCATTTGGCATCCAGTGTTTATACATTAAGCCTGATAAATCACTCTGTGTGGGGAATATTTCCCATAGGGCTGCCCAAACCTTAGGACAGTAGGGATTAAGAGCCGCACCATCTCTACTACTGCTAAGAGTAACTGAACTCATACCTGCCTTTCTGTATACTGCATCAGCATCCATACCAGGCAGTTTTGCCAATAATGCCTTAATATCCCCTAGACATGGGATGATTCCTGTCATATGCTTTTCAAAATCTGTAACCCACATTCCAGCACCTTTCTCCAGTGGTAGTAATTTCTCAATTAAAGTAGCCAAATCAAGAAAACTCCATGGCGTATACTTCCTTGGCACTGCTACCCCTGACTGTCCTGAAGGCATCTTCCCATGTAGCATGGGAAACAATCAGTTCTGAATGTGGCCTTGGGCATATTTCTCCCAAACTCTTTGTCCCTCTTCCATATATTTCAGATCCCATTCTGGACAAGAAACACCGCCTGTGATAAGTAATCGAGCAATATTCATGTGTTTTCCCTCAACTGAACCAGAGCGTGGGAATGGGAGCATTTGTGGAGCTACTTGCTCTGTCCAAACTGCTAGGTTATCTACCCAGGGATCTACAAAGTAGCACAAGCATTTTCTTTCAGCTACTATTTCCTTTGGGCTCAATGTACACTTGATGTCATCTATCCGTCCCCACATGAGCTTGTATGTATAAACTGACCTGATAACTTTAGTGGGGATAAAGTAATACCTTGTTCCTGGAGTGCAATGCCTCAAATTCTGACGGGGGGGGGGGGGAGTTTTAATAATTCAAAGTCGCTACTGCCTCTGGGATTGATGGAATCACATATGAAATGTGTGACTGCTCTCCGGCAGGATGTCTGGGAGATGCCTCTTCTGACATCTCATCTGACCCCCATCCCTAATCCTGCTCCTTCCTCTTTTTCTCTTCCAACACCTCTTGAAAATATGAGACAGGATTTGATATATCCATATCCTTGAGAGTGCCTGTGACATATACCCAACCTCTTTCATCTCCCTCTGGGACATCTGCTGTAAATGACAGTAGAACTAACAGCTGAGGTGTCTTTTACTGATGGCTTGTCCAAAATCGCTGGCTTATAGCCAACCGCTACCTCTACTGGGGCCGGAGCTGTAGGAATAACAGGGTACAGATCTGATATGGATTTATTAAAGGGAGATGCTGCATCCTTTTAATAAAGGTAATTTACACCTCCCTTCCTGTTCTTTTTTCCACAAATCAAAAAAGAGCAAGTGCTTAGTCAGCTTTTCCTTTTTCTTATGTTCCTCTAATGCTTTCAATAAGCTAAGTAAGTCTGATAGTATCAAACTTCCTTCTTTTCGCCATGTGAGAAATGGGTCTTTCTTGCTCATCTTATGCCACATCTCACAAAATTGAATTATTTCTTTTCGCAACAGGGGGTTCCTGCCACATACTACCTGTATATCTCTTCCCTACTATTTACACTTATATACAAAAGATCCTAGAATTTACTCATATAATACAAATAATGTACAAAAAGATAAAACCTTACCTACCACGGGTCTTCAGCCAGTGACCTTCTTATTTTCTAATGGGCTTACCTCCGTCAAATGTTTCAATGCTTCACAAAATCAGCTGCACAAGGAAAAAAACAGGCGCAACCAGTTCAACCTGTATTTCATAATTTATTAGCACATGAACCTGTCATGTGATCATGTTGGGGTCACCAGTGGACAAGTGCAATGTGAAGCATATAAGGAAAAATAACCCTTGCTGTAGTTACACGATGTTAGGTTCCATATTAGGAGCTTCTACTTAGGAAAGAAATCTGGGTGAGATCACTCCCAAACACCAAAAGGTCTGAACACATCTCACCAATCCTCAAAAACCTGCACTGGCTACCCATACCACAAAGAATTCAATACAAAGTTCTAACACTCATACCCAAAGCACTATACACTGAAAAATTTGACTGGCTAAGCCCGGCCCTTCACTTTCAATCCACCCAGAGAACACTCCGATCCACTAACACTGGACTCATTCCTACACCATCACCAAAAATGGCTCATCTAACCTCAACAAGGGAACGATCCCTAACAGTGGCAGGTCCAACACTCTGGAATAGCCTTCTTCCTCAACTCAGGCTTAACCTCACAACCCAATCATTCAAAAAACCCCTCAAAACATGGCTCTTCAAAAAAGCTTACCCCACTACCACCCACCACCCAACACCTGAACACTAGCTCCCCCTCACTCACCTCCCATTCCCCTCCCTCAGCACCCACGTCAGATCTGCATAACCACACATTATGATCAACCCCAAAAAAACAAACCTTCTTACCACTCTTGATGCAAATTCGTAAACGATCTTCTATGCCTCTAATATGATTCAGAATAACTCCCCACTGACCAACTGCTACACATGCTATAAAGTTTCAATGCTCAACGTCATAAAGTCTCAATACATAAATGTTATAAAGTTCAATGTAATATGTTATTACATTCAATGCAATATGTTATAAAGTTCAATGCAAAAAGTTACAAAGTTCAATGTAAAATGTGATGAAGTCCAATCTTAAATGTCACAATGTTCTAATGTAAAACAAGAAGTCTATGCTAATAGACTCCTCTGTTGTACTGTAAACCGGTGTGATATGTCCGATGAACATTGGTATAGAAAAATAAATAAATAAATAAATATAGTTGCACTGGAGAAAGTACAGAAAATGGTGACCAAAATGATAAAGGACTTGGAACAGCTCCCCTAGGAGGAAAGGCTAAGGAGGGGGATTATGATGAGTGAGGTCTACAAAATCATGAAAGGGCTTGAATAGTTACATTTGAAATGATTATTTACTCTTTCAGATAATATAAAGTATAAGGGGCACTCCATGATGTTAGCAAGTAGCACATTAAAAAAAAAATTGGAGAAAATTATTTTTAACTCATTGCATGGTTAAGCTCTGGAATTTATTGCCAGAGGATATGGTTAAGGCAGTTAGTGTATCTGGGTTTAAAAAATGTATGGAAAAGTTCCTGGAGGAGAAATCCATAAACTGCTATTAATCAATAGGGAACAGCCATTGTTTATTGCTGGCATTAATAAAATGTGATCTATTTAATGTTTGGGTACTTGCCAGGTACTTGTGACTTAGATTGGCTGCTGTTGGAAACAGGATACTAGGCTTGATGGATCCTTGGTCTAACCTGGTATGACATATCTTATGTTAGATTATGTTAGATTATGTGTTAAGAAATTAGTGTGATATTTATTTGTGAATAGTTAAAGCTTGAGTAAAGAGGCTTATAGACCCTTCACCAAGGCTATGTTCTTCCCAGCAGAGAACATGTTGGGATGAGTAGAGTAGTGAGTGGACTTAACCAATTGCTATGGCACAAGACCTTTCTTGCAGAAAGGTTGATAGGAGCAGTCAGAGAGGGAGTAAGAAAGAGAAAAGCAAAGACCTCTAGAGACCCACTACTTGTGTCTTCACTCTTGGGACACAGGACACCTACTGGGGATTTTGAAGATCTGAACTGTAGGGATGTGCAAGGGAAAAAAAATCATTTTCATTTTTGGTTCATTTTAGAGAAGGTTTTTTCCCCATGAATTTCGGTTTGTGGATGGCTTGATTTGTTTCATTCATGTGAAAATAATGAATCAAACTATAAAAAATAAAAATCCTAAAATGAAAACTAGGCTTCCCTCCCACCCTCCCAAAAAAATTCCAGGAACAGGATTTGCACCCCCCCCCCCCATCCAGTAGGGACCCAGTTCAAACACAGATGAAATTTGGAAGTTTATTCAAAGTAATTGGACTTGAAGAAATTACAGTAAATATTAATTTTGGGTCACCCAAAATAGTGTCTTGTCTGTTTCCTGCAGTAGTCACACTGGAGAGGGATTACACTTAAACGATCTGGTCTAGAAGGACAGAGACAAAATCTTAGGGCAAAGGTACTGATGGCTACAGGGCTAGGACTTAGCCCTGAGTTACGTGTGGCCCCTGCAACATTTAGCTTGCACCCTGGATTGGGGTTATATCATAATGCTTCTGTTTCGACCTTGCATATCGTGTGCAGTTCTGCTCATCTCATCTCAAAAAAAGACACAGATAAACTAGAAAAGGCACAAAGAAAGGCAACCAAAATGAACAATGGGCTCAAACATCTCCCGTATGAAGAATGGTTAAACAGATTAGGCTCTTCAGCTTGGAAAAGAGATGACTGAGAGGGGATGTGTTAGAGATTTATAAAATCATGAGTTGGGTGGAACAAGCAAGTGAAGGATGGTTATTTATCCTTTCTGATAATACTAAAAAAAGGGAAACTCCATGAAACTAACAACCAGCAGATTTAAACTAAATGATAGAAACTATTTTTTTTCACTCAGCACTTAATCAAACCTAGGTAATTTGCCAGAGTGCATGGTAAGGTGACTAGCATAGTAGAGTTTTAAAGAGGTTTGGACAATTCTTGGAGGAAAATTCCATAAACAGTTATTAGCCATTGCTTATCCCTGGGGGTGTTCAATAAGAAATAGATTTACTCTTTGGGATCTTTTTGGTACTTGTCACCCAAACCACCCACTATCAGAGACAGGATGCTGGACTTGAAGAGCCTTGGTCTTACCCAGCATGGCATATATATCTTATGTTCTGATTTCCATGTTGGATTGATATTGAACATGTCATGTGCCGGTTTTGTTCTCTTGGAATTCCTTCTGGGTTTCTTGTTTATTCTTTTCTTTTTACTGTTGAATTAAACTTTTTCTTTATAGTTTTGATATTTTTCTTCAGCTGTATATTATTTACTCCAAAGGTAGGTCCTGATAATACCAATTTGTTGTGTTTTCCTTGCAACTACATCTTGAAAAGGAAATTAGAAAATATATGTTATTTTATTTATTGACTTGTAAAAGAAGTTGGAAGCAGAACAGTTATTTCTTATGTTTAATCCTGTGTAGTATGCAAATATGCAGGTTTTTTGAAAATTGACCTCAAAAGAGAATCCAGATGTGGTACTATTGCAGGGGACACATCTGTCATATATAGGGACCCAAGTTAAAAGGGAGAAGGGTGAGTAAAAGCTTTGGAAGAAAAATTACCAGGTCCTTTTGTGTTTTCTTACATTTGGATACTGATGAGAGATGGTTAAAGCTGCTATCTCAGTAAGTGGTGGAGAAATTAGTCTGAGTAGTATAGTATAATTGCTTCTGAATTTTGTTTTCAAAATTGTATTAATAAGGTAACAACTGGCAGTGATATCCTGATAGTAATTGGTGGAAATTTTAATGAGCCTTTAGATTCAATCATGGATTGAAGTCCCCTTAGATATAGCTCCATGAGAGAGAGAGAGAGAGAGAGAAACTCTGTGGAGAAATCAATGTCACTCTGTTTATACCTTTGTAAGAGGGAGCTCTTTTAACTTGGTGGTGGGTTTGGGGTGGGGGGGGGGAAGGTTATATTCATAGTAGGAGGTGTGAACAGCAAAGTTGACATCCCTGAAGATTTTCTCCTGTTTGAATCGATGAAAGTTACCTGAAGTTAGGTAGAGAGTGCATTGTACAATTCAATTCCTCTTGTATCTTTCATCGATTCAAACAGGAGAATATCTTCAGTGATGTCAACTTTGCTGTTCATACCTCCTATTGTGTATGTAGCACCCCCCCCCAAACTTATACCACCCCCCCCTTCAAAACCCACACCGAGTTAAAAGTGCCCCGTCTTACAGTGGTATAAATAAAGAGTGACATAGTGATTTCTCTACAGTCTCTCTCTCTCTCTCTCTCTCTCTCTCTCTCTCTCTCTCTCTCATAAAAAGCAAGTGTAGTTAAAATCCATGTTGCATACTAGCATGTGATGTGCTAATGCATGTTTTAAGGCCCTAAACATAAATGACTCAGCTGAATAAATCAGTGGACCTCACTAATTTTGTGGGAAAATACCAAATCTCTTCATTTTATTAAGTTATTTTATTTATTATTTATTTATTTATTTATTTATTTTTAGATTTTTATATACCGGTGTTCCTATATGAAATAAAGATCACATCGGTTTACATTGAAACAGAACATGAAAATTGCCAAAAGGCATTACATAGAACAAGGTTATGAAACTTGGAACAGTGTACATAAGTTCAAAATTTAACAATAACGTTGTAACATTGATGACCAAAAGATAAAGGAGAAAAAAAAAAAAAAAAAGACTTAAACAATTAAGTTGACAGGTCTTATTGAGCATAAAAATTATAAAAAATTATTGAGAGAAGAGGGTCTGTGGGAACAATAATGCACTCATCTGATAAAGATTATGCATTTTTTTCTTTTCTCCAACAAACAGACACAAGAATATTCTGCATCTTAATGTTGAGGTTTTTGCTGCCAGCAGTAACAGTAGCAGAGATACACAGCACTATAATATTAGCTCATGCTGGGATTTTAAGTGGGAGAACATGGCTGTGCATAATGAAACCTGAAGGTTCAAGTGAAAATTACTTGAGGGTCAGGAAATATGTGACTTGATAAATAACACAATAGAGGAGTATAAGGAGTTAATGGGGCATGTGAGATATCTACTGCTGTTAGGTTGCATGTATTCAATTCTCAATTAAAGGAATGTGATTAGGAATTCCAGTGCATTGAAAAATAAACTAAGGAAGCAAGAACCATATAATTTGGAGAAAGAAATTAAGCACATGGAGCTTTATTATAATAAGAGAAATAATAATTTATGGATACAGTTACAGCAGCTGAAAGATAAGTATAATATAATTCTTAGCAAGCTGGATATCCTGTATTTCCTCAAAGAGCAAGATATTATGCAGATAGCAATACAAGTTGGCAAGTCTTGGTGCAATAACTGCTAAACAGAAATATTACAAGCATTAAAAGCAGTGGAAGGTAAAGTCTTTTCAGTATATTGAGACTACAAAGCATTCAGGGATTATTATTTCAATCTATACAGATCAGGAGAAGAGTGCCCTTTCTGAATGCATCAGTTAGTCTTAAGCAAATTACATCATCTCCTTCTATCTTTCAAAAATAAAAACAGGTGAGATATTGAAAATACACAGAATGAAATTAAAACTCTGAGCCGCCCCACCTTGCAAGCCTCAGGAGGGCAATTTTCAAAGGCATTTCTACACCCAGAAATGGGATCCTTGAACATGGCCTCCCCTTTCTGCAGGCAAAGCCTGGGCATAGAACCAGAACTCACATACGTTTACACAAGAAGAGAGGAGAATACCTGGGAGCAGAATTAAAGCTTCAGCATTACGCATGTAATTTTGTTGAAAAAAGGTTCCTGCACAAATAGCAGTGCAGGTCTGTGAGAATACTTTTTCTGACCCAATTTTCAAAGAGAAAGTTTTTTTCTTTGAAAATTTATGTAAAATCTGTGAGTAGGAAGTGCCCTCAGACTTTGCACTTCTGAACACAGTTTGAAAGCTGCCTTCAAATTGCTTAATTAATTACTGCCTAAGTTTGAGTAAGCATTCTAGGAATTTCTTTCTGAATGTAGAACAGAAGGATCATTTTTAGAAGCAATGATCAAAGTATTAGAAGAGCCAGAGAGAAATGTTCTAAATGTTCATGATTATTAATGAATATTGATTTTAAAAATTTTTCAAAGATATTGGCTGAAAGGTTAGGAAAATCATGGGAAGCATGGGAAGTTTCATTCATATGGATCAGAGTTCTTAAAGGGGCATTATTCTAATCATAATAGAAGACTGCATCTGATGAACTGGACTCAGTCCTGAAAAGCTCATGCCTCAATAAATAAGTTGGTCTATAAAGTGCCACCCACCTCATGCTAGTTTTGCCACACCAGACTAACTCGGCTATCCTTCTGAATATGTCTGGGATCCATTTTGATTAAAATCATTCTTTTGCAGCCTCACCATTGTGGACCACAATAAGTGAGCAGAATGGGTGGGTCATTTGGTCTTTATCTTCAGTTATGTACTCTATTACTATGCTACTGCCTTTGACTTTGTGTCCACCATTGATTCGACACAAAAATATTTGACTGCAATAAGCCATTTGAATACAGGTACATATTCTGTTTCTTCCAGATTCATTCTCATAGAGCATTTTGGAACATTTTCATTTTGCTTAAATACAAATTTAATCAGTTATCTTTTCTTAATCAATCAGTTTACAAAATACTGCAGGGAAATGCAGGGTGTTTGTAACGAGGAAGACAAGCAGAAGGAATATGACACATATCTGTCTACAATGAGACCCTAATTTATCTTCTTCCAACCCTGCCAGAGCAGGAATCCTTGGTGAGTGAAATAGTTTGATTTATTGCCTAGTCATTCAGTAGCATTTTTCTCATTATAATGTATAACTGTCTTGTCTCTAATAACAAAAATAAATACATTCAGGCGCAAATAACTAATCTTCAGATTCCTGTGTATGTATTATTCATTATTCAGACTAGAACAAGGAGCTTCTCAACAGAAATCCCTTAGTCACTTTAACTGCAGTATCAAGCACTTGCAAGCCCAGGGGATCATTATTTGAAGTATTAAGGTTGACTGCATGATCATTCATATGCTTTAGACATTATACTTTTCAGGTTTACTGAAGGTTACACCAGCGGATGCTAACACTTTAAAATACATCTTTCTGATAATTTAAGATTAAAGTGACCTCCTGACTCAAGGTTATGTTGAATCGATGAAACAGCTCCATGTTTTCCCAGCTCCTGGCTCACATTTTCCTGAAACTCCCAAAATTCTATGATAAATCCAGGACTGACTCACCTGTTCTTCAGCATTTTCTATTTATTATAAGCAAAGGAGTGTTTTTCTTAATAGATCATAAAGATGTTGATTTAAGCTTCCAAAGACAGTGAGGGTAGATAGAGTAGGGATGGGGGAGACTCAGCTCTTTACCCTTACTGCACAACTATACTCCACTAAGAGGTAGATTTTAAAAGCATTGCTTGCACAAAAATAGCCACATACACCACAAGCAATGTGAATTTTTTGTTGTGGCAATGTGATGAAAAGGAATAGATTTGTATACTGCAGTTAGCACTGCATTGTGCAAATCAACTCCTCTTGTTAGACTTTTCATTACTTAAAAGGACTAAAATTCAATGCCACTCCTAACCCAACCTACCTCCTGAAAACCCACCCTGATTCAAAGTGCCCCTCTAGAGTGCTACCTATATAGAGAGTATCAGACTGAATCTATAGAGAAGTGCTCTCTCTCTCTCTCTCTCTCTCTCTCTCTCTCTCTCTCTCTCTCTCTCTCTCTCTCTCTCTCTCTCTCTCTCTCTCTCTCTCTGTGCAAGATATGCACATAGAAGAATGTGTATTTTTGCTTATGCTGTAATACATGCATTTATAGGCACACGTGTGTTTTCTTTTCAAATTTACCCAATAGCACTTTTGTGATCTCAAGGACTTCAGTTCATTTTTCTAAGGTAGAAATATTGAAGTTTTCACAGCAGATTTAGAAAAGACAGACTGTATATAGTCAGTTTACCTGTTCATGATGACAGCTACTTTCCCTGCTTCCCCCTGCTCCTATATTAGAACTGCAGACTTCCTAATGGGTGTTAGGATTTGTAGGTATGTGGGCCCTGGGCCAAGGTGAGAGATGGTACCACTCACAGGGAGGAGCCCTGTGAGCCTCACTGTCGGGAGGCGAAGTCTCAGCAGACGTCAGACACAACTGTGGAATAGAGTCTTTATTAGAGAGATAGAGAGGCACTGCCCATGAAGTGGGGAGTGCAGGAGAAAGACACAGAGTCTGTGCGATGGCGTATACCCAAGGGGAATACCTCTGTAGTGAAGATACGGCAATGGTCCGTGGAGCGGGGTACACCGATGAGGCTCCTCAGTAGAGATGATACGGTAGTGGGACGTGAAGCAGAGCACACCAGTGAATGGTCCCCAGAAGAGATGGTGCGGTAGTGGTCCACAACACGGGGTACACCGATGAGGGTTCCACACTAGAGATGGTACGGTAGTAGTACGTAGAGTGGAGATACTCACAGTAGCAAAGGTTCCAGGAGAAGCCCAGGAGAATGGGGCAAGCAGTAGTCCAAGGCAAAGGCCCTCCGAAGAGCGGGATAGCCAGAGATGAGGAAAGGCCCCCGAGGAGTGGATACCCAGAGCGTCTCATGCCAAAGTAGCAGGGACTGGAACGGGAAGTCTGTAGTGAGCGAAGCGGATTCAGCGAAGAATCGCTGCCAAGTCATAGGTAGGCAGGGCCAGCTGGCATAAATGTCCTGGAAGAATGACATCATCCGGATGGGATGCCCCCGAGGTTCCCACCATGACGTCCTTGAGACTGACCCGTGCGTGCGTGTGCCTAGGGGATTCCGAGGGCAAGATTGCGGTCGGCAGCGTCCACGGTGTCCAGGGAGGCCCAGGAACGGTAGGTAGGTCGGTGATAGCTGGCAGAGGCCGCAAGTCTTCTCCACGGAGTCAAAGCTCCAAAGAAGGAGGTGAGCAACAGCAGTCGCAGCCATCTGCCATGTGCATTTCTTATATCTTTACATTTTGCTCAGTTCAGGAGGAAATGCATTTCTGTTTCTTTTTCTTTGGTGTTGCCCTCATGCATCCATTTCAGTTTTTGTCTGCATTTTTCGGTTTGTTATTTGTGGTCCCTTATTTGGTATTCAGTAAGGGTCAGCTTGTGCTCTGGGTGTTTGACTAAGAGGAGGGATTCAATCTACTGGCATGTAGTGTCTGGCCTGTTCTGTTTTTTTTCCAATAGAAGGTGAATTATTCTAGGACAGTAGTTCCCACCCCTGTCCTGGGGGCCCACCAGCCAGTCGGGTTTTCAGGATATCCACAATGAATATGCATGAGAGAAAATTTGCATGTTATGGAGGCAGTGCATGCAAATTTTCTCTCATGCATATTCATTGTGGATATCCTGAAAACCCGACTGGCTGGTGGGCCCCCAGGATAGGGTTGGGGACCACTGCTCTAGATATACTAGCCACCTCCTCCAGGCACACTTGTGTCTGCAATCTGATCTTCCACTCGGGCCTCCATTTCCATTTCCTCCACCCTTCTACCCAAGTCAGCCACGTTACCATGCAGCTCCGCAACATTTGCCTCAAATTCTGCCTTGATCCCAACCATACCTTGCTGTATTTCTGCAAACCATTGTCTGAATTCATCTTGGGTTGACAGAATATCATCCTCCCCTTCGATTGTGGCCCTGCCGATATCACGGCTTACCTTGGACTCCATGCTTACATCCTCATCACCTGCTTCAAGGCCCACTACTTTCAGCATCTTGCAGTTAGTGAGCAAGAACTATTTTAAAGCAGGTTGTTTTTCTTCTGCACCATTGCTGACACTACCATCTCTCCTCTCACCAAAACACCGCTGACTCCAAGAGTTTTTTATGCACTGATTGCACCTGATGGCTCTTTCCGGGGCTGGAGCTTGAGATTCAAGCTGCCATCTCCTTGAGTGAAGTCACTTCCTCCCACAGGAGGTAATTTTTTTAAACAATCATAGGGGGCTATGGAAAGAGCAACAATTGGCCCCATAGCAGTTTACCCTTTTTATGCAATGTTTTCAAGGGCTTGAGGTATGTGGAGGAGCCTGGACTGGCAGGTGCCATTTTTCTAACATTGGGGTGAGGGTTCGGGAAGTGGGCTATAAGACCCGCAAGGATGCTTTTTTTTTTTTTTTTTTTAATATAGTCAGTTAAGCTTTAAGTTATCTGGGAACATGTTCTCAAATAAATTTAGACCTTCTCAAGCCCTAATCAGCCTACTCTATTAATCAGAGTTATCCAAATAATGTATTAGGCTAATTAATCTCCATTGTATTGTGGAAACTTTTTCCTCACATCTTTTCACCTATGTTTTCTTGATGTGAGGTTCTCTTTGTTCCATCCTTGTGAGTTAGTGGCTAAAGAATATATTCTGGCAAAAGGAATCTCTGCCCCTGTATGCAAATCTATAGGGCAATCATATGGTCTATGACAGTGACAGCTCCCTTTTTATCAAAGACATCTTGTTATGCAGCATACATTTTTGGTCATTGTCCAATGCCATATTTGAATGCCAGACAACACAGATGCCCAGATTTTTTTCTTTGGACCCTTCTTTCTGGCCTTTTCATTAGGCATACAGTTCTGCTGGCAATATGTTGATGGGAACTTCGCTTACCACAGGGGCGTAGCATCAATAATGCACAGTGATGCACAAAAACAACCAAAGTAGGGACTGGTGGGTACCAGTCCCTACTTTCTCTGTGCTCCCTCTGGTCTCATTCTTATGCCCAAATCAACACCTGTTAGCTGTAACAGTGCAGTTAATGTATAAGCAGTTAATGTAGCTGGGTTTTAAAAAACATTTGGATAAGTTCCTGAAGGAGAAGTCCATTAACTGCTATTAATCAAGTTGACTTAAGGAATAGCCACTGCTATTACTGGCATTAGTAGCATGGGATCTACTTAATGTTTGGGTACTGCCAGGTACTTGTAACCTGGATTAGCCACTGACCTTGATGGACCCTCGGTCTGATTCAGTATGGCAACTTTTTATGTTCTTATGTTCTTAACTCAAATATATATCTTATACCCAAATCAATTCAGATTTAGGAAACATCACTCAACAGAGACATTACTCCTCTCATTAACAGACTTGGTTTTATGAGGAGTCGATTCAGACGAATTGTACTGCCTAGTGCTAAATGACCTAACAGCAGCCTTTGACATGGTCATCATAATCTATTATGCCTTCAGCTGAGAAACATTGGGATCAATGGTACGGTTAGCAAATGGTTCTCATTGCTCTCTAACAGAACATTTCAAGTCAAACTAGGCAACCAGATATCTGATACCTTCCCATGTGATACAAGTGTCCCTCAAGGCTTAGCCCTATCAACAGCACTCTTCAATATATACATGCTCCTACAGTGTAAATTACTGACAAATCTAGAAATTAAATTCTTCTTGTATGCAGATGACCTACAATTCTACATACCACTCTCTAGATCATTTGAAAATACAGCAGCAATAATATCCAAATACATGAATGCAATACAACAAGAACTCTCTCAACTTAAACTGACACTGAACCCTAAAAAGACTGCAATAATTTGTCTAAGTAGAAGCTCATCAATAGCTAAACCACCTGCCTTAGACCTTAGCAACTTTCAAATCAATTCCTCAACTTAAATATGGGATTTAGGTGTACAGCTTGTTGAGAACCTAACGAAAAAACACATCAGGAAACTAAGGGGTAGATTTTAAAAGGTGCGCGCGGGCGTACATGTACGCGCGCTACCCAGCGAGCACACATGTACATCCAATTTTATAACATGTGAGCTCAGGCGCGTGCATGTTATAAAATCAGGGGTCGGCGCGCGCAAGGGGGTGCACAATTGTGCACCTTGCGTGCACCGAGCCATGCTGCCTTCCCCCGTTCCCTCCCAGGCCGCTCCCTTTTCCCTAGCCTGACCTTTCCACCCCTTCCCCTAACCTTTCCCTCCCTAGCCCTACTCTAACCTTCCTGACCTTTGTCTTACTTTTTGCACCTGCCTCTGGGCAGGTGCAAGTTGCGCACCGGCATGCGATCCTTCAACACAACGGAAAATGGCCGCTCTGTTGGAGGCCTCTGGTCCTTCCCCCGGACTACCCCGCCCCCGCCCCACCCCGCCCATTTAGTAAAGCCCAGGGACTTACATGCATCCCGGGGCTTTATCTGCATTGCCAGGCCTTTTGAAAATAGGCCTGGCGCGAGTAACCTTTTTAAAATCCAGCCCTAATTAAGACAGGTTATGCTAAAATGCATATAATACAAAGGTTGAAACCACTATTAACTGTTGTGGACTTTCATATAGTGTTACAAACTCTAATATTCTCAACCTAGACTCTATAATTCCTTACTTCTTGATCTCCCAGCACGTCACTTAAAACCACTGCAACTACGCCAGAATGCCGCAGCAAGACTGTTAATAGGATCTAAGAAATATGATCACATAACACCCTCCCTGATGGCACTGCATTGGCTACCAATACAATACTATAAAGTAATTATGATAATATTCAACATCATTTACTCCAACAACCGGACTGTTAGGAGTGATACTACAGCCATACAGCCCTCAATGGAAACTAAGAGGGTCATTCATCAAAATGCGTTATGGTGTTAATGCATGTGATAATTGTGTTACTGCATAGCATGATTGCAAATTTTTAGAAGGGGTGGGATAAATTAAAATGAGGGACAATATCATAACACATGGTTTTAGCTACACCTTTTTTTTTTTTCCTGGTGTTAAGCTGTTCAATATGCCTGATACACAAGAGAGAGAGAGAGACTCTCTAGGGAATCTGTCACAGTATTCAACTATTTATATCTCTATAGGAGGACCAGCTGATAGCTCAAGGTGAGGTGTTGGTGGTGGTTTAGGTTTTGAGGGCCAGTTTTAGATACAGAGTGAGACGTAGGAACAGCACAGTACACCAAGGTGAAGATTTGACTTCATTTGGAGTGAGGAAAGTCTCACAAGGATGAGATTTCTACTATGTTGTGTCACCCTACCTTGATGGTACCCTGTTAGAGAATCCATCAAGGTGGGGGCGAGAGAACATAGTAGAAAACTGAACTTTGTGAGACTGTCCTCACTCCAAATGAAGTTAAATCTTCACCTCTGTGTACCATGCTTATTCTGTTTGTATGTCTCACTCTGCATCTAAAACTAGCCCCTAAACCACCAGCAACACCTTCTTACCTCGAGCTATTAGCTAGGGATGTGAATCGTTTTTTGACGATTTAAAATATCGTCCGATATATTTTAAATCGTCAAAAATCGTTAGGGCCACGATACAATACCAATTCCCCCGATTTATCGTCAAAAAATCGTAAATCGGGGGAAGGGGGAGGGCAGGAAAACCAGCACACTAAAACCCCCTAAAACCCACCCCCGACCCTTTAAATTAAATCCCCCACCCCCCCAAATGCATTAAATTACCTGGGAGTCCTCCGTAGCGGCGGTCCGTGGCTAAATCGGGGGAAGGGGGAGAGCACGAAAACCGGCACACTAGATCGTGAGGTCTTCAGCCGGCGACATTTTTCAAAATGGCCGCAGCAAAATGGCGGCGGCCATAGACGAAAACGATTCGACACAAGAGGTCGTTCCGGACCCCCGCTGGACTTTTGGCAAGTCTTGTGGGGGTCAGGAGGCCCCCCCAAGCTGGCCAAAAGTTCCTGGGGGTCCAGCGGGGGTCAAGGAGCGATTTCCTGCCGCGAATCGTTTTTTCGTACGGAAAATGGCGCCGGCCATACGCGTATGGCCGGCGCCATTGTCCTTTCGGAAAATGGCGCTGGCAGGAGATCGACCGCAGGAGGTCGTTCAGCGAGGTCCGGAACCCTCGTGAGATTTCCAGACCTCGCTGAACGACCTCCTGCAGTCGATCTCCTGCCAGCGCCATTTTCCATACGGAAAACGATTCGCGGCAGGAAATCGCTCCTTGACCCCCGCTGGACCCCCAGGAACTTTTGGCCAGCTTGGGGGGCCTCCTGACCCCCACAAGACTTGCCAAAAGTCCAGCGGGGGTCCGGAACGACCTCTTGCGTCGAATCGTTTTCGTCTATGGCCGCCGCCATTTTGCGGTGGCCATTTTGAAAAATGGCGCTGGCTGAAGACCTCACGATCTAGTGTGCTGGTTTTCGTGCTCTCCCCCTTCCCCCGATTTAGCCACGGACCGCCGCTATGGAGGACTCCCAGGTAATTTAATGCATTTGGGGGGGGGGTTCGGGAGGGTGGGGGATTTAATTTAAAGGGTCGGGGGTGGGTTTTAGGGGGTTTTAGTGTGCCGCTGGACCACCAGGTAATTTAAGGCATTTGGGGGGGGTTCGGGAGGGGGGGATTTAATTTAAAGGGTCGGGGGTGGGTTTTAGGGGGTTTTAGTGTGCCGGCTCACGATTTTAACGATTATGACAATACTTTACACACACAAACGGCAACAATATGATTCCCTCCCCCTCCCAGCCGAAATCGATCGTTAAGACGATCGAGGACACGATTCACATCTCTACTATTAGCTGGCCCTCCTATAGAGATATAAATAGTTGTATACTGTGACAGTTTCCCTAGAGTCTCTCTCTCTCTCTCCTCCTACAGGGTGTGAAAAATGTACTGTACCCCATGCTATACTACTGGTGCAGTAAAACAGACCCCTTATTATAGCATTTTGATGAATCTAGGGGTAAGATCCAAAAGTAAAGGACTACTATATATTTCCACAATAGAGAGTACATACCTGACACAAATAAGAGACCAAATATTCTCCATAGCAGGACCAAAGCTCTGGAATTTTCTACCTGAGACATTATATAACCTACCAGACAGAAATAAATTTAAAAATGAACTAAAAACCTGGCTATTCATAAACACTTATAATTTAACTTAAAAACTCAGAATATACTGATCCACAAAGACATGAAAAACAAAAAATAATTGTATCACAAAGAATAAATCCACTGAGAGAACACAGGATTCTCAAACAACCCACAGACTTAGATGTGAAAACTACCATTCTTAGCCACTATTACACATACTCCTTGCCTATTATACAAGCCTAATTGAATAGGTCCAAGAAACTGCCTTTAGATAAATGGAAATTAATACCTACAGATGATTGCCAACACTGTAACCTATCATTTTGTCTCTGATTTTGCTGAATTTATAATGATGAATGTCACTTTGTAAACCATTGTGATCTATACATGGAAAGACAGCATAAAACATGTTTAAATAAATAAATAAATATGGGTGCCTCCTCCTCCCTCCTGCAGTGAAAAATATCCTGTTTGAACTGTGAGGCTCTGTATCTACAGAGACCCAAAAGGTTGAAACATCTGCTGTTAGAATTGTGTGATCCTGTGCAGTTACAAAACAGATGTTTGAACCATGTGAAGATACAGAATCTCAGAGTTCTAACAGGGAATGTTTCACCATGGGGCCAGGGCACGTGCTAGGTTTTTTGCTGCCCTAGTGCCCACCCCCTTGTTTATTCATTCTCTGTCCTGGGCCCACCAAAATAAATGCCCAGCTCCCTTCAGTGATACAAACTTTAAAACTTACCCCCTCCCGTACTAATGACTGATGCAAGGGTATTAGGTGCCCCAGGTGAATCTTATAGCCTTTTACAATGCACCCCACCCCCACCCCATTTCACATACACAGTTAAGTTATGCATTTATATTTTACATGTAAAATATCAAAGTACAGTATTCTGAAGGAAAAAAATATCACAGTATATTATATTATATTTACATTCACTGCTATGATGCCAACCAGAAATCCCTGCAAAATAAAATACCTGGAACTCATATGGTATTAGGCCTATTGTGATGTGTGTTGGGTGTGGACTTGACCCTCTGAAAGCCCCAAAACACTAATACACTTCCTATTGGGAAAATGCCTCACCTCAGTCACACATGCAGAACATAAACAGACCCTCACCAAATACAGAACAGAGCTACCATAAAGTAGAAATACAAATGCACAGACAAAAACTGAACTGGAAACCACAAGAAGCGGGACACTCTGTGCAGTACAACAATGAAAAAACAGAACCATCACCATTCCTCAGACATCAAACAATAAAATCAAGAAATAAAATAAATATATAATAATACTAAAAATATACTAATATTATTTCAAAAAAAGCTGATGACTAAAAGATCAAATAATTAAAAACTCATATACAAGTTTTATTAAATGTCCCAAATACTAATGAAATATTTCAAAACAGCAGACACAGCAAATAACACCTGAAAAATAAAGCTAAAAAGGATTTTAAAAATTCATGCTCTCCATAGCTGGGAACTTTTGATTTCCAGTTATCCTGGGATTGTCATGGAGTGAGATGCACAAACATTTTCCTTTCTCATACACACACAAACACATACACAAGCTCATACACACATCTGCTCCCTCTCAGACAAACCTGCAGGTGTCTCCAGCTCTTCTTTGGTTGGGATTTACCTGCAATGGGACATGGGGGGGGGGCAGTGGGGAGTGGGCAGTGGGGACTTGGCTATTGGGTGGTTACTAGTGGAGGGTATTAAATTGGCTGGGGAAAGAGTATGAGTCAGGGTCTAAGATAGGCGTATGAGAAAAGGGCTGGAGGGTGGGCAAGGAATGAGAGGTGGTATGAATGCCTGAAGGACTGAAGAGAAGGTAAAAAGCAGTGGAAAAGGACTGAGGGGCTGTGAGGACATGGATGGATCAATGAAGGAGGTGAGAGTTAGTGGGATGGGGTTGGGGAGTGGTGGAAACAGGAAGCTGGTAGAAGGGAAGAGACAGATGAATGGGCTGGAGGCCAGGGAAGGAATGAGTGACAGGAAAGTAGAAGGGGCTGGTGAGGGGAGAGAACACAGGAAGGTAGGGTCAGTACAGAAGGTAGTAGAAATGGGGGGGACTAGGGAATAGGTGTAAGACAAAGGGGAATAGGATGCTGGAAAAGGCATGAGAGATGGGAGAATAGGAGGGCTAGAGGCGGGTTAGAGTAAGTGAGAGGTGAAAGAGAGAAACTGACGACTGGAGGGCAAGAGAAGGAAGAAGAGTCATGAAATGTAATTATGAATGGATAGAAAGGCAAATAAGAGAGAAATGGAGAAAAGGATTGAAGGGAAGGATCAATGTCTTAGAGAGATGTAGGAACGGAAGGGAAGAAGAGAAGAAATGGGAAGTGGAAAGAGAAGACTGAAGAGAGAAATCGGGACCAACTCAATCACAAAAATAAAATGCTCAGGCAACAAAAGGTACAAAATATTTTATTTTCAGTTTTTAGAGTGTGGAATATGTCAGGTTTAAGAATGTGCATTTCTTATATCTTTACATTTTGCTCAGTTCAGGAGGAAATGCATTTCTGTTTCTTTTTCTTTGGTGTTGCCCTCATGCATCCATTTCAGTTTTTGTCTGCATTTTTCGGTTTGTTATTTGTGGTCCCTTATTTGGTATTCAGTAAGGGTCAGCTTGTGCTCTGGGTGTTTGACTAAGAGGAGGGATTCAATCTACTGGCATGTAGTGTCTGGCCTGTTCTGTTTTTTTCCAATAGAAGGTGAATTATTCTAGGACAGTAGTTCCCACCCCTGTCCTGGGGACCCCCCAGCCAGTTGGGTTTTCAAGAAATCCACAATGAATATGCATGAGAGAAAATTTGCATGTTACGGAGGCAGTGCATGCAAATGTTCTCTCATGCATATTCATTGTGGATATCCTGAAAACCCGACTGGCTAGTGGGTCCCCAGGACAGGGTTGGGAACGACTGCTCTAGGACAAATAGTAATATTTGCAGGGCTGTCTTTTGCCAGGTATAGCTGCTGCTGTTTGAGTCCTGGGTGTTAGTTTGTTATGGTTTAGCAGCTTTTCTACAAAGGTTCTGAAAATTTTGTAAGGGTTTTATGTTACTTCAAAAGGTTTCTGGCAGTGAAAGGTGTTTGTGTGGCTATTACTGAGGTGACACCAAAATTTTATTATTTTTTTTTTTGTGTATGGTGAGTTGATGAGGGCCTGTCTCTTGAAGAGTAAATACCTACACTACCTGAATGTAAACCGGTGTGATATCTCAATTGAGATTGAATGTCGGTATATAAAAATGATAAAATAAAATAAATAAATAAATATTTTTGGGTTCCTTCGCAGGGGCAGGGAAGAGCATCTCATCCCATCCCATCCCATCTCATTCCTTGCCTCAGGCAGCAGATTGCTTTGAGCCATTTCTGACTGCGGCATCAATTACCGATAAAGCTCTGCTCCTGCTCTGGGCAGCTGACACTCTGAGCTATCTCCCATAGTCTGGCATCATTAAAGGCTGGCGCAATGTTGTGCATGTAGCATGTTAAAGGAGGCATTTGGGGCCTGGCCTTTCTTGATGATGTCAGGCTGGGAGGCAGCTCAGAGAGTTGGTCACATGGCAGCAGCAAATTTTCTGATGCATCACTAACTTCAGCAGTCACCTCACACCCTTGATTTGGACAAGAGACAGCTGAGAGGTGATATGAAAGATGTCTATAAAATAATGAGCAGATAAATTCAAGTCACTTGTGTACTCTTTCAAAAAGTACAAAAAGTAGGGGGACACAGAAGTTGCTAGTAATACATTTAAGACAAATAGGAGAACATATTTTTTATTCAATACATAATTAAACTATAGAATTCATTGCCAGAGGATGTGATAAAAGCTATTAGTGCAGCTGGGCTTATAAAAGTTTTAGACATGTTCTAGAAGAAAAATCCATAATATTGCTAGGATATGCAGCATGGAATATAATATTGACCTTTTGTGATTCTGCCAGGTACTTGTGACCTGGAATGATCATTATTGGAAACAGGATACTTAGCTTAATTAACCAGTATGGCAAATCTTGTTATGTTATGTTCTTAATTTGTTATTCTGCAAGCATTAAATGTGTGCATGTATTATCAAACTCATCTGTATGCTTTTATTCCTGCTAATTGACTTGTGCATTTGAAATTGGACTTGTCTGTAGTTTTTTGGTGACAGGTCTGTGCAAGTTTGTGGATGTTTAGGGTAAAATGCTAGAGAGTATTGGTGCATGGTGAGGGGCTGGATGTATCGCAAACTTTTGATTCCAAGTATGCACACAACAATTTTTAGAAGCAGAGGACATAAAAAAAATTTGAAAAAAGAAAAAAAAAATCATGTTTCTCCTTCCACCCCAACTTTTTTTTGGTTTCTACCTTAGAGATCAATTTTACAAGCATTGCTCGCACAAAAATACCTACATAAGCACATATATGGGCAGCACCCGAGCAACGTGGACTTTAAATGTTGTGATTTATGCACATATGTACTCTTGCATGTACCAAACTTACGGATCGATACTGTAAAACCGCGGGAGAGCGGACGAACGCCCGCTCTCCCGGCGCACGCACCGGCCCTTGGCCGGTGCGAGCTATACAGTATTCAAATGAGGCGACGCGGTACAAACGAGGGAAAGGAGGCGCTAGGGACACTAGCGCGTCCCTAGCGCCTCCTTTTGGCCTGGAGCGGCGGCTGTCAGCGGGTTTGACAGCCGACGCTCAATTTTGCCGGCGTCGGTTCTCGAGCCCGCTGACAGCCACGGGCTCGGAAACCGGACGCCGGCAAAATTGAGCGTCCGGTTTTCGGCCCGACAGCCGCGGGCCGAATTCAATTTTTTTTTTTTTTTTTTACTTTTTTTTTTACTTTTGGGGACCTCCGACTTAATATCGCCATGATATTAAGTCGGAGGGTGCACAGAAAAGCAGTTTTTACTGCTTTTCTGTGCACTTTCCTGGCGCCGGAAGAAATTAGCGCCGACCTTTGGGTCGGCGCTAATTTCTTAGAGTAAAATGTGCGGCTTGGCTGCACATTTTACTTACTGAATCCCGCGCGCATACCTAATAGGGCCATCAACATGCATTTGCATGTTGAGGGCGCTATTAGGTGCCGCGGGTGGGCCGCGTGTTTTCCTCCCCTTACTGAATAAGGGGTAAGGGAAAACACGCGTCCAGAGCAGGCTGACAGTGCGCTCCGACGGAGCACACTTTACTGTATCGACCTGTTAAGTGGGCTGAAAGGAGCAGGGCATGTGCGGGACATGGGTGTTCCCAGGCGGAAACTCCGTATTTTAAAACTGGAGATCACAGTGTGCGTCAGCTTGATAGCCTCGTATCTTTACTGCTGAACTTGATGAGGAGCAAGTCTATAGATCTCATGTTTTAGGGCTTATAGGACAGGGTGAGGGGTCTGAGTCAACTAAGGGGTATATGCAGGATGAAGAACCAGAGGGGACTGGAAAACCTTGAAAGTGACTGGACAAACTGGTGGACTAACTAGAAAAACTAGGAATGTCCCTCGTGCAAGAATATTTTTACATCTGCTTACATACGCACGTTAAAGCCGGCAAAGTCCTATGGAAGATACACAAAACAGGTTTGCTCGAGTAACTTCTTAAAATTAGGAGCTTACCTATGTGCGGTAGGCATATTTTAAATCATACGCACACAAATGCGCAGATGATTTAAAATTCTAGTGCCTCCTCTCCCTAATAGAACTGTCAATACTGCGGTTTGGTGGAATTCTGATGGGTGTCATTTGTGGTCACTACAGAATGGTATACCATCATTTATAGAGTTTGTCTTGACATTTCATTTATTTAGCTGTAAGTTTATGTAACGGTTTTGAACTTACAGAATAAATCATATTTTTTTGTTTACTAGACTGGCTGTTTGCCTCTTCTGGGAAAGTTCACATAAGATTGAATGAAATGTCAGGATGAATCAAGAAAGTAGTAAAGTTCTGCTGAAAAATATCTTACCGGTGAATGTATATATATTTTTTAAAATTCATGAAGTTATGCTAATGTATTTTCAATGTGACAAAGCTATAACTGAAGCAGAATTCAGAGTATCTAAATGGTGATGCACATGAAAAGTACCTGGCAAAACTGTTATAAACTGTGGAGCACAAAATCTGCCCTAGAGACATAAAGATAATGATTTTATAGTTGTAATTCCCATTAACGGAAAATGTATCATATTTTCTGAGTGTTGTTACTCTAAAACTCAGTGTCAACACATCCAGAAGGCATGCTTCCCCAGCAAAAGAGTGAATTACTTTTAACTTATTTTAATATGATATATTGCATAATACTATGAAACATTATATGTTATATTTTCAGATGTACTGTACCATTGCTGTACTGTACTGTATTGTAGTATATGGGATAACACCATTCATTTCAAAGTGCAGGAAATATGTGTCATCCCACAGAATTTGTGGGAGGACAGACAATTTGAATGCCCACACTGAAGTGGGAATTCTATTAATGAAGGACCCACTTCAAGGTGAGGACAGCCTGCTAATTTTGACCATTGCATTTTGCTCTTTGTGAAGGAAATGGAAGGCATTTGCATATGGCATCAATATTTTAAAGAACAGAAAATGCATTTTGCACTTAGGAAGTAGAGCATAATGTGTTTAATATAGTACTTTTCTCCTAGGCCAGGAGCTAGTCTTCTCAGTTTGCTGTAGCGATAACCCTGCTCTTAATTAGATATGTGCATTGTTTAGTTCTTTTGGTTTGGGCTTCGTTTTCGGGCCCCTGCGGGAAATTTTGTTTTTTTTTGTGGGTCCCAATTTTTGTGTTAGTGCGCAAACCATGACGAATTGGACAATTTTATTGAAGTTGTCTAATTCGTGAAAAATGAATGCACATCTCTACTCTTAATATTCTTGTGGGTTTAATTCTTATATTTTGTTAATGTTGAGGTCATTATTGAGCAAACCAGCAAGGGAGGTGGGTACCCAGGTAACTTGAGCAAGATATTTAGCAGAACATAGCCGGTGGGAACACAGGGCTGAGTCCTAGGACATCACGGCTGGTCCCTGGGGCTTCTCAGCTGGGCCCTGGGGTTTCCTGGCTGGGACCAGCAGCTTGGAGGGCAAGAGCTGTGGAAACAAAACAGAAGACATTAGTACATATGCCGGCAAGTATCCTTTTTCTATTTGGCATCAAAAGTGCACTTTGCTTCTTTGCAGAGTGAGCAGCTTATGCCAAATTATGTGAACACCAGTTGCTGTGTCCCCATTTATGGGTGAGGTGAACTTATCAGCTGCAGCTTGTGGTGTCTAGCTGCTCATCCATGCCCTCAAAAACGTCGGGTCCCAGCCTTTCAATTTTATTTATTTTTATTTATTTAATAAGTTTTATATACCGACGAACGTTGGGAACATCTCGCCGGTTTACATATAACAGAACTTAGCAACAGGCTTTACAATTATTGCATAATTAAATAAGGAACATTAAGAACATACAAATAACAGATTAAATTATACAAGTAGAAATTAGCAAAATGGGATACGAGCAAGAGGTTATCTAAAAAAGGGGGGGGGGGGGGCGAGGGAGATTCTGGTATATAGGAGGGTATCCACACTTAGAGGAGGTATATATACACATGGTTGGGATCAAATTTTTTATATACAATATGTTGTCCTGATAAAATTCACTTTAAGGGAGGTTTAAGTAGAGGGAGGGGGTAGAAAGGAGGTGGAAAGTATGAGGGGGGAGAGGGAAGGGGAGAGGAAGGGAGTTGGGGGGGTGGGGTGAGGGTAAATGTGTGAGTATTAGGTGTAGGCGTGTTTGAAGAACCAGGTCTTCAGGTTTTGCCTGAATATTTTTGGGCAAGTTTTTTGGCGGAGGGAGGTGGGTAGCTTGTTCCAAAGAAGCGGGCCTGCTAGGGATAGGGCCCTTTCGTTTGTGGAGCGGAGTTTAGTGAGCTTAGGTGAGGGGGTGTGAAGTGTAGCTAGATATTATTTTCTAGTGGGTCTATTGCTGTTGAGAAATGAGAAGTGTTCTTTGTACCAGTGCATGTTCTGGTTGTGAAGAGATTTGTGTATTAGGGTGAGGGCTTTGAAGGCAACTCTGGATGCTACAGGTAACCAATGTAGATGTTTGAGAACTGGGGTTATGTGATCATTTTTGTGGGTGTTGGTGAGTATCCGGGCGGCTGCATTCTGGAGGAGTTGTAAAGGCTGTATGGTGTTTTTAGGCAAGCCTAATAACAAGGAGTTGCAGTAGTCTATTTTTGTTAGTATGAGGGCTTGTAATATGGTACGGAAGTCATTGAGATGTAGGAGGGGTTTGAGTCTTTTTAGGGTGTGCAGTTTGTAGAAGCAGTCTTTGAGGGTATTATTGATGAATTTCTTGCAGTTAAGGTGACAGTCAATGGATACGCCGAGGCTCCGAACATGGGTGGGAAAGGTGAGGTCAGTGGTAGGGACATTGTTGTGTGTGAGAGGGGGGGTCATAAGGAGGGTGGGGGTGATGTTGGGGGGTGATATGAGGATGAGTTCCGTTTTAGTGGCGTTGAGGGCGAGAAAGTTGTTGGATAGGAGGCTGCTAATTTCAGAGAGGGTGGATTTCCAAATTTCCATAGCTTTGTGTATTGAGTCTTGGATAGGAATAAGTATCTGCACATCATCGGCATATATGAAGTGCGGAAGGTCAAGTTTAGCAAGAAGATGGCAGAGGGGGAGGATATATATATTGAAAAGCGTAGATGACTCGCTGCTCCATCTCTGTGACAACTAATGGACATGAGGCCCCTCCTCTAGTCACCCGTTGAAACTTTGCTTGGGACACAACCTTTGCCTTGAGCTGGACTTTGATGTTACGGTATTGATGGGCAAGCTGCTCCCCACTTCTTGGCACTCCAATGCGCTAGTTGATGGCCTGGGCAATGTTGCATCATATTTGGGCCTTGGCTACCTTAGAGGTCTTTGCTGCCTGGTTGCCAAACAACTTTGGATAATTTTGCAGAACCCCTGTGATGAGCAGCTCATTCTCCTGTACGCTAAACTTTATAGCCCTGAGACACTGCCATGGTGCTGCCTGGCTGCCTGAAGGGGATGCCACTTCCTCTCCTGGAGAGGTGTCCTTCCTTTCCTTACTCTCTGTCTTGCTCTCCTCTCCTCTCCCCTCCCCCGACCCTAGCCTACCAAATCCCTTCCCCTCTGCCCTCTTTGTCTATCCCTATTCTGCCTTACTCCTCCCTCCACTCTTGCCTGCCTAGCCCCTTCCCACACCAGCACCCTCCTATCCCTCCCCTCCTGCCTCTCTCTACTCCTGCCACTGTCCCTACTCCTTTTCCTACTTCTCATTCCTCTGGCACTCCCACCCTCATACTCCCACTCCCTCTGCCGCCTCCTCCCCCTCCTCTCCTCATGCCTTTTCTCTCCTCTCTCCCCATGCCTGTCGCACTCCATCCTCTCCTCAGCACACACACACACACACACACACACACACACCTCAGGACAAAGTCCGCACACACACACATCTCCACACTGCACACACAGACCTCCTCACAACCTCCGCTCCTCCTCATGACCTCTGCTCCTTCTCACCTCCTCCACATCTCCTCACCACCTCCACTCCTCCTCATCACCTCCACACAAAATGACAAACCGGACTAACAAACTTTCACTCCAACAAAAAAGACAAAAGACAAAGGTTAAGGGAAACAGATGACAACAGAAAACAAGACAACTCACTCAGTAATCGCAAATAACTCTTCTAAACTCCTCTACTAACACTAACCTCCTCTCCTCTCACTCCAAAGCCTGACATCCTCTAACCTCCTCTCCTCTCACTCCAAAGCCTGATACCCTCAAAGAGGCCTGTGCAGGAAGTCAGTATTTATACAGGGAAAAACTAACACATCGTGATGACACAACGCAGCGTGCGATGATGCAATGCAGAGTGCGTTAACATAGCTATGCAATGCAGCAAAATATTGCATGTTGTGGTCTCTGCAAAATTACCCTAGCCACGCCCCTTTTTCTATTGCAGGCATTATTCTTGCTTTATTTATAGCAATTTGATAAATCTAGGTCTAAGTTTGCAGGGTTTTTTTTTTTATAAAGAGCCATTTGCTGATAATGGTTTACATGTTTTACTTAAAAGTTTGAACATGAGCTATTTTTATTGTGCATCAGAAAAATTAAAAAAAAAAATGTAATTATAACAAATTATGCCTTCATGGACTGGTACATGATTATATAGAGACCTGATTGCTCACTCACTTAAGGTCTTTGTACCTGCTTGAGTATGAAAAACATAGGAATTTATGACACCAGCATTAATTGTATAAGTTTATACACTAACCTTTTGCTGTTTGCATAAACTGTGCTGATACAGATTTAAAATTAATTTATTTCATGGATATACTCTGAGAGTCAATATTTCTTTTGTGGACAGATACTTATGCCTCACTAGAGGCTGGATGAGAGTAGATACATATGGGGGTCCAGTGACTGAGAATATGATCAGTATGGCCATATAAACTGAGCATCATGTGTTAACCAGAGTCCTGCACTGGGGCAACCTATGGTGGTTGTGAAAGGAGTTCGTTACACAGTAGCTGTGATATGGTGCAAACTGGTGGGGGAGAGTGTGAGATAATGATTGATTTTAGGGGAGGCTATCTGGGCACTGATAGTAGTTTTATAAGATCAAGAGGAGTTTTGGTCTACTTTTATGCTTTAATTTTGATTTTTTTGTTATATGTTTTAGGTATTTTATTATGGATTTTATTATTTTTTGTATTGGAATTTGATTTTATTTATTAGGTTTTTCACCACTTTGGATGATTTTATCTGGAAGGCAGTATATAAATGCCTTTAAATAATTAAAGTATTATTAGACTAAGCATTTGGGGCAAAGTATCAGAGACAGATGCTTCTTATCCCCCCTTTTGTCTTCTTGTTTCATTATCATCTGGCAGGACATTGCTAATCTGCACAACATAAATGCCACATGCTAGTGGGAGTCTTCTCTAAGTGGGCTGAAGCTATCAATTGTATGCATGAAGTGTCAGTGACAAACAACTCTCTGTAAGTGATAGATGATGCGGAGCCTGGGCATCAGGCTTCCTTCTGTCCCTGACCATGTGGCTGTCAAATGCCACGAAAAATGCTGTCACCTGAGGGAGACAGTGTAACCCAACAGTATGACTAGAGTGAATGTCATGTTGAATGAAACAGAACTAATTGTGATTTTACTTGGGGGAGATAACTTCTTAACTGTTAGCTGATGAAGCAGAACATTGCACTGGTGAAAAATCCCACTGATGCCTAGCTCTAGAGAAACTCTAATTAATTCCTGAGAAGAATCCTACATTAAAATAAATGGTATGCTCTGGCTTTTGAAATAGATCTGTGCTATTACCAAATTAGAAATGTGAATTGACAAGCTGACAAATTTGCTGCAGCCCTGTGGAGTAGAGTGAAGCAATGTGCATTTTTTTTCTTCAAATTATTACGGTGAGGCACCTGAATGCTTGCTGTTTAAAAGCTATCGAGCTCTGCACTGCTATAAGATGTTCTAATGTTGGTATATCATGTTTTATTTCTAAGGAAAATATTGTTAGCTCTCACTAACCCCATCATTCATCAAAAAATGTAAATAATGCATGTGTTATCAAAAAGGGGTGTGTTTATGTAAATTACCACAGCTTTGCATATGTATTATTGCATGGCACAGTAAACGTAGCATGCCTTGTGATATGAGAGAGAGAGAGAGAGAGAGAGAGAGAGAGAGAGAGAGAGAGAGAGAGAGAGAGACTATCTATAAGGCCCACCTAGTAATTAAGTATTTATATCTCTATAGGAGGGCCCCCTGATAGGTCGAGGTGAGGTGTTAGTGGTGGTTTAGGGTTTAGGGGCCAGTTTCGCATGTACAATGAGACGTACGAACAGCACAGTACACCTTGGTGAAGATTTGATGTCATTTGAAGTGAGGAAAGTCTCACAAAGATGAAATTTTGTTCTGTGTTCTCACATCCTAGCTTGATGGTAGCTCATAGAGTCCATCAACCCTAAACCACCACTAACACCTCACCTTGACCTATCAGGGGGCCCTGCTATAGAGATATAAATAGGTGCTCATAGTGAGGCCCTCCCCAGAGGTGCTCTCTTCTCTCTCTCTCTCTCTCCCCACCAGAAATGGCCAAAACACACTTCCAAACAGGAATTATGTTATGGCCATTTTGGGCTTAACACCAAGGGAAAAAGGTGTAGTTATTTCTAGAGTTAAAACCATGCAATGACACTCCTAATTTAACTAAAGCCCACCCAAACTCCTCCCCCGATCCCACCCCAAAAAATTGCATTTGCGCTACTAGACTTTTCGCATGCATTATGGCGATAACGTGTTAACGCCAAAATGCATTTTAATGCATGATGCTAAAAGTGACCTATTACTTAGCCTTGAAAAGCTATGGTCTGCCCTGTTTTAGTATGCATGTGGTATATAGCTAGTTGCAACATTTGCTAGATCTAAAATCAGTTAATCAGGTTTTGGTACAACATTCAACACTCATCTCAAATATTATTCCTTTTTCTGCCCTCTTACTCGTATGTCAAGTAGCCTTCTTTTCTATGTGAATTTATGAACTGTGTTTGTAATCACTGTTGCAAAACACTTTGCTTATAAACAGTGAAGGTGATATTCAGCATTATGCTGGATAAGTTAGGACTTAACTGACTACGTAGCAATAGTTGAATATCCGGCCCCGCTGAATGTCTGCCACTTAACTGAATAATTATCTGGCTAAATAGTTAGCTGGCTAAAAGGCGGGTGGAGTGAAGACATTCCGGGGAGGAGCCAACTTAGCAAGATGAGTTATCCAGCTAACTCAGCTGCTCAATATCTACCTCAATGCTTGGTCATAAATTACTATGCTATAATTTAGCTGGATAATGTAAGTCTGGTGGGTCCCATAGGGTAGTCCTATAGTTATCCAGATAATTTGATCGAGCTAACTTTAAGATAGCTGGATAGGGATGTGAATCGTTTTCCATATCGTCTTAACGATAGAAATCGTGTGGCAGGGCAAGAAAATCGTCTTAGGCACGATTTTTTAGTTAAAAAATCGTTAAAAATCTTTTTTTCCGATTAGTGCGCACTAACTCGAGTTAGTGCGCACTAACGGGAGTTAGTGCGCACTAACTGGGAGTTAGTGCGCACTAACTGAAAATGATACAATTTGACACTTTTCAGGTCAGTTAAGGTCAGTTTAGGAATGAATATGTATTCCTATTGGCTGCCCTCTTATTTATTCATGTTACCAAGTTTCCTACTGACAGTATATGGGGGATGGGAAATGGAAACAGTTGGTAGCTTGACAAAACAAGTAATGTGATCAGTCAATGTGACTAGAACTTGTGCCCTAACCCTGATACCAGGGGTATTGTGATCTTCCTGCACACAGTGCCCTATCCCTATTAATACCAGGAGTGTTGTGATCTTCCTGCACACAGTGCCCTATCCCTAATACCAGGGGTGTTGTGATCTTCCTGCACACAGTGCCCTATTCCTGATACTGGGGGTGTTGTGATCTTCCTGCACACAGTGCCCTATTCCTGATACCGGGGGTGTTGTGATCTTCTTGCACACATCCCGGTATCAGGGATAGGGCACTGCATGCAGGAAGATCACAACACTCCTGGTATTAATAGGGATAGGGCACTGCATGCAGGAAGATCACAACACTCCTGGTATTAATAGGGATAGGGCACTGCATGCAGGAAGATCACAACACCCCTGGTATCAGGGATAGGGCACTGTGTGCAGGAAGATCACAATACCCCGGAGGAGTGAGGGTCAGGCAGCTCCCCCCTGTCTGTGAAGCCAGCCTCTCACTAGTAATGCAGGGAGGGAGCTGTCTCAGACTTCACCATCCTCCCCCCCCCCCCCCACCCACACACCATTCACTAGCTGGGACATGGGGGAAGTCAGGAGTGAGGGTCAGGCAGCTCCCCCCTGTCTGTGAAGCCAGCCTCTCACTAGTAATGCAGGGAGGGGGCTGTCTCAGACTTCACCATCCTCCCCCCCCCCTCACCCACACACCATTCACTAGCTGGGACATGGGGAAGTCAGGAGTGAGGGTCAGGCAGCTCCCCCCTGTCTGTGAAGCCAGCCTCTCACTAGTAATGCAGGGAGGGAGCTGTCTTAGACTTCACCATCCTCCCCCCCCCTCACCCACACACCATTCACTAGCTGGGACATGGGGGAAGTCAGGAGTGAGGGTCAGGCAGCTCCCCCCTGTCTGTGAAGCCAGCCTCTCACTAGTAATGCAGGGAGGGAGCTGTCTCAGACTTCACCATCCTCCCCCCCCCCCTCACCCACACACCATTCACTAGCTGGGACATGGGGGAAGTCAGGAGTGAGGGTCAGGCAGCTCCCCCCTGTCTGTGAAGCCAGCCTCTCACTAGTAATGCAGGGAGGGAGCTGTCTCAGACTTCACCATCCTCCCCCCCCCCCTCACCCACACACCATTCACTAGCTGGGACATGGGGGAAGTCAGGAGTGAGGGTCAGGCAGCTCCCCCCTGTCTGTGAAGCCAGCCTCTCACTAGTAATGCAGGGAGGGAGCTGTCTCAGACTTCACCATCCACCCCCCCCCCCCTCACCCACACACCATTCACTAGCTGGGACATGGGGGAAGTCAGGAGTGAGGGTCAGGCAGCTCCCCCCTGTCTGTGAAGCCAGCCTCTCACTAGTAATGCAGGGAGGGAGCTGTCTCAGACTTCACCATCCTCCCCCCCCCCCCTCACCCACACACCATTCACTAGCTGGGACATGGGGGAAGTCAGGAGTGAGGGTCAGGCAGCTCCCCCCTGTCTGTGAAGCCAGCCTCTCACTAGTAATGCAGGGAGGGAGCTGTCTCAGACTTCACCATCCTCCCCCCCCCCCTCACCCACACACCATTCACTAGCTGGGACATGGGGGAAGTCAGGAGTGAGGGTCAGGCAGCTCCCCCCTGTCTGTGAAGCCAGCCTCTCACTAGTAATGCAGGGAGGGAGCTGTCTCAGACTTCACCATCCTCCCCCCCCCCCTCACCCCCACACCATTCACTAGCTGGGACATGGGGGAAGTCAGGAGTGAGGGTCAGGCAGCTCCCCCCTGTCTGTGAAGCCAGCCTCTCACTAGTAATGCAGGGAGGGAGCTGTCTCAGACTTCACCATCCACCCCCACCCCCCTCACCCACACACCATTCACTAGCTGGGACATGGGGGAAGTCAGGAGTGAGGGTCAGGCAGCTCCCCCCTGTCTGTGAAGCCAGCCTCTCACTAGTAATGCAGGGAGGGAGCTGTCTCAGACTTCCCTCCCCCCCCCCCCCCCTCACCCACACACCATTCACTAGCTGGGACATGGGGGAAGTCAGGAGTGAGGGTCAGGCAGCTGCCCCCTGTCTGTGAAGCCAGCCTCTCACTAGTAATGCAGGGAGGGAGCTGTCTCAGACTTCACCATCCTCCCCCCCCCCCCCCCTCACCCACACACCATTCACTAGCTGGGACATGGGGGAAGTCAGGAGTGAGGGTCAGGCAGCTCCCCCCCTGTCTGTGAAGCCAGCCTCTCACTAGTAATGCAGGGAGGGAGCTGTCTCAGACTTCACCATCCTCCCCCCCCCCCTCACCCACACACCATTCACTAGCTGGGACATGGGGGAAGTCCGGAGTGAGGGTCAGGCAGCTCCCCCCTGTCTGTGAAGCCAGCCTCTCACTAGTAATGCAGGGAGGGAGCTGTCTCAGACTTCACCATCCTCCCCCCCCCCTCACCCACACACCATTCACTAGCTGGGACATGGGGGAAGTCAGGAGTGAGGGTCAGGCAGCTCCCCCCTGTCTGTGAAGCCAGCCTCTCACTAGTAATGCAGGGAGGGAGCTGTCTCAGACTTCACCATCCACCCCCCCCCCTCACCCACACACCATTCACTAGCTGGGACATGGGGGAAGTCAGGAGTGAGGGTCAGGCAGCTCCCCCCTGTCTGTGAAGCCAGCCTCTCACTAGTAATGCAGGGAGGGAGCTGTCTCAGACTTCACCATCCTCCCTCCCCCCCTCACCCACACACCATTCACTAGCTGGGACATGGGGGAAGTCAGGAGTGAGGGTCAGGCAGCTGCCCCCTGTCTGTGAAGCCAGCCTCTCACTAGTAATGCAGGGAGGGAGCTGTCTCAGACTTCACCATCCTCCCCCCCCCCCTCACCCACACACCATTCACTAGCTGGGACATGGGGGAAGTCAGGAGTGAGGGTCAGGCAGCTCCCCCCCTGTCTGTGAAGCCAGCCTCTCACTAGTAATGCAGGGAGGGAGCTGTCTCAGACTTCACCATCCCCCCCCCCCCTCACCCACACACCATTCACTAGCTGGGACATGGGGGAAGTCAGGAGTGAGGGTCAGGCAGCTCCCCCCTGTCTGTGAAGCCAGCCTCTCACTAGTAATGCAGGGAGGGAGCTGTCTCAGACTTCACCATCCTCCCCCCCCCCCCCTCCCCCACACACCATTCACTAGCTGGGACATGGGGGAAGTCAGGAGTGAGGGTCAGGCAGCTCCCCCCCTGTCTGTGAAGCCAGCCTCTCACTAGTAATGCAGGGAGGGAGCTGTCTCAGACTTCACCATCCTCCCCCCCCCCCCCTCCCCCACACACCATTCACTAGCTGGGACATGGGGGAAATCAGGAGTGAGGGTCAGGCAGCTCCCCCCTGTCTGTGAAGCCAGCCTCTCACTAGTAATGCAGGGAGGGAGCTGTCTCAGACTGGTATCAGGGTTAGGGCACTGTGTGCAGGAAGATCACAACACTCCTGGTATTAATAGGGATAGGGCACTGTAAGAGATGACTGTAGTAGATTGAATAAAGATCTGATGTTTCTGCTCTCCTCACACCAAACAAAACAACACACAAGCAGAGAAGCCCTTCTTACAAAGCTGAGCTAGTGAGTTAAGTAGGAGGAAAAGTAAACATACTGGTGCCAGTGTGGCTACTTAAAAAATACACTTACCAACAATCAATTACATATATTTGAACTGTGTACAGTTCCAGCCAGGACCACCTTTCTAAAATGCACAGTGATTGGCAAATTCAACATGCACTAGCATTTCAGGTGCCTGCTAACAAAAATAATAAACAAACAAGTTCTAGTCAGGTGAGTGCTGATCATTACATTACTTTTTTTGTCAAGCTTCCAACTGTTTCCATTTCACATCCCCCAACCATATTGGTAACATCAATAGATAAGAGCACAGCCAGCCAATAGGAATACATACATACATATTCATTCCTAAGTGACCTTTACTGACCTGGGAAGTGTGAACACTTTGTTTCATTTTCTGTTGGTGTTCGTTAGTTTCCAGTTCCATTTCCCATCCCCCCAACCATCACCTCAGTGGTAACCTTGGTAACATCAATAGATAAGAGGGCAGCCAGCCAATAGGAACACATATTCATTCCTAACTGACCTTCAGTGACCTGGAAAGTGTTTATTTGTATCATTTTCAGTTAGTGCGCACTAAATCGAGTTAGTGCGCACTAACGGGGAGTTAGTGCGCACTAACTCGAGTTAGTGCGCACTAACACGATTTAACGATTTTTAACGATAAATCGTTAGAATTTCTATTGTATCGTGTTCTATAACGATTTAAGACGATATAAACATTATCGGACGATAATTTTAATCGTTGAAAAACGATTCACATCCCTATAGCTGGATATAGTCAGTGACACAGCAATGCCATTGAATGAATATATGGGCCAAGTTAGTCATATAAGTTTATCTGGTTAACTTGCCAAGCAGCACAGCGGATCAATAGCTACCTTGATGCTTAATCTTAAATTACTAAGCTATACAAACATGAAAAGCACACCTACTTAATATTCTACATTGACTAAATTCTCTAGAGAGAGATATAAAGACTCTAAGCAAGCCCTGAACTTAACAGCAATTACAAATGGGAATAAAGATGCTGTAATCCCCCAAGAATTAGATCTGCCAGTTATCAAAACCAAGATCGTCTTCATTATAGCTGAGCTAAAATTCACACATTCAAATGTCTCCAAAGTTGTATATGACTTCCATGTCAATATTAAAGAAACTGTCTTAAAATGAGACCAACATTAGGAAACAAATAGATGACATAGCCTGTTTTTGATAAAAAATGAAATCTTTGAAGAAGGTCAGAAATGACCTTAAAGAGAAAATAAGAACATAAGAATTGTCGTACTGGGCCAGACCAAGGGTCTATCAAGCCAAGTATCCTGTTTCCAACAGTGGCAAATCTAAGTCACAAGTACCTGGCAAGTATCAAACATTAACGGGCGGATTTTAAAAGCCCTGCTCGCGTAAATCCGCCCGGATTTACGCGAGCAGGGCCTTGGGCGCCGGCGCGCCTATTTTCCATAGGCCGCCGGCGCGCGCAGAACCCCGGGATGCGCGTAGGTCCCGGGGTTTTTGGAAGGAGGCGTGTCGGGGGCGGGGCTGAACGACGCGGCATTTGGGGGGCGGGATGCGGCATTTGGGGGCGGCCCCGGGGGCGTGGTTTCAGGCCAGGGCGTTCCGGGGGCGTGGCCGCACCCTCCAGAACCGCCCCCGGGCCGGGTCTCGGCGCGCCAGCAGCCCGCTGGCGCGCGTGGATTTACGTCTCCCTCCAGGAGGCGTAAATCCATGGATAAAGGTAGGGGGGGGGGTTTAGATAGGGCCGGGGGGGTGGGTTAGGTAGGGGAAGGGAGGGGATGGTGAGGGGAGGGCGAAAGAGAGTTCCCTCCGAGGCCGCTCCGATTTCGGAGCGGCCTCGGAGGGAACGGAGGCAGGCTGCGTGGCTCAGTTCGCGCTGGCTGCCCAAAATCGGCAGCCTTGCGCGCGCCAATCCAGGATTTTAGAGGATACGCACGTCTATGCGCGTATCTTATAAAATCCAGCGTACTTTTGTTTGCGCCTGCTGTGCAAACAAAAGTACACGATCGCGCTTTTTTAAAAAATCTACCCCTAAATAAATCTCAGGCTACTATTGCTTATTAAAAAATAGCAGTTTATGGATTTTTTTCTCTATGAACTTATCCAAACCTTTTCTAAACCCATTTACATTAACTGCTGTAACCACATTCTCTAGCAATGAATTCCACAGCTTAACTATGCGATGAGTGAAAAAGAATTTTCTTTGATTTGTTTTGAATGAGCTACTTGCTAACTTCATGGAGTGCTCCCTAGTCCTCCTATTATCTGAGAGAGTAAATAACTGATTTACATTAACTTTTTCAAGTCCTTTCATGATATTGTATCCCCCCTCAGTCGACTTTTCTCCAAACTGAACAGCCCTAACTTCCTTAGCCTTACCTCATAGGGTAACCGTTCCATGCCCCTTATTATTTGGTCATCCTTCTCTGCACTTTCTCCAGTGCAATTATATAGGGGTAGATTTTAAAAGCCCTGCACGCATAAATCCTGCCATAAGTCCCGGGGCTTGCTAAAATGGGCGGTCCGGGGGGGCATGTCTGCGGTCGGGGGGCGTGTCCAGGGGGGTGTGTCTGCGGTCCGGGGCGGTCCGGGGGCGTGGCCAAGTGCCCCGCCACAGTGGCCTATGTCGGGGCCTGGCCAGCCAGCGTGTGCAAGTTACGCCTGCCAGCGGCGCGCTTGGATTTACGTCTCCCTCCGGGAGGCGTAAATCCATGGATAAAGGTAGGGGGGGGTTTAGATAGGGCCGGGGAGGTGGGTTAGATAGGGGAAGGGAGGGAAAGGTGGGGGGGACAAAAAAAAGTTCCCTCCGAGGCCGTGGAGGCAGTCTGCGCGGCTCGGCATGCGCAGGCTGCCGATTTTGTGCAGCCTTGCGCGTGCCAACCCCGGATTTTAAAAGATACCCACCGTTGCGCGCGTATCTTTTAAAATCTGGCATACTTTTGTTTGCGCCGGTTGCGCACGTATTTTTTAAAAATCTGCCCCATATTTTTTTACATGCACTGACCAGAATTGCACACAGTATTCAAGATGACCTTGGAAACAGGCATTGCCATTCAAATATTAGGATAATAGTTGCCTCTGAGACTGAAGGATATGAAGATACCAAGTCACTAGTGATTGAGATATATGGTGGAGGATGGGAACCCTGATTTTAAGATAGAACAAGTTCATAGGTCTTTTAGATGGGAACACAAGTTGGATAACATCCCCCACTCCAGAAAAGAATTATTCAACATATTTGAGTAAAAAAACCCCAACATTTTATAAACAGAACAAAAGGAAAAGATTTTATAATCTGACCTATTTCAATATTCATTTGTTCACAGGTCTAATTTGCGCCCACTCACCGCACACTTGAGGGGAAAAATGCACTTGTTATTGTTTATTTAAGAAGATGAATTAACATTTTGTTTAGATGGGGGCTCCTATTTTTGAGCTTCCAAATAAATTCCAATAAATTCCTTCTTATAAATGTATAAGAATGCATTGAAATGTGTGAAACTCTTACAGAAATAAATAATCAAAACATTCTGCAACTGACATCTCTAGGGAAAAATGAATGGTTTGAAATGCTCCTTATGAGAAAGAAAGTATCAGACGAAAGAAAAAAAGCAAGAAAGAACTGTTGACAATGAAGGTGGAATGGAAATGGAATTCCTTTTTCATGGTCAGTAGAGTCCCTGTTAGATAAATTCTACATTGCAGATGACAGTTTCCTTAGTGAATGAGAACTCCCGAAATATATCTTGACCTTAAAAGAAATCTGTTGGTCAGTTGGACTTTTGTAAACTTGACCTCGATAAAAGTACTTGCCAGGTACTTGTAACCTGGATTGCCCACTTTTGGAAACTGGATGGACCCTCGGTCTGACCCAATATGGTAATTTCTTATGTTCTTATGTTCAGAGACCCCTCTCCCCCAAAACACCTACACTTGTTTCTATTAATTTTGAACATGCATCATCTTGGATGGCTGATCTTGCCACGCTTCTGAACCACACACGATTTTGAATGCCTCCATTGTTGTTCCAGTCTCTTGAATTTTTATTCTGGTAGGATTAACTGTATATAATTTGCATTCTGCTCATGTGATGTGGGGGGAGGGCTGTTTTTGTTTTGTTTCCTTCTTTTCTATGGTGCAGATGTTCTTTGCTCAAAATCCTGTGAGAATTGTAGCAAAGAGAGAAGAAATCAAATGAATTATTCATGAGCATTTTGTAGAAATGTGATTTGTATCATATATTTATTTATTTCTGTTGTTGTCTAGGCTGGCACTGGAGGGAGGAGAGCACAGAGACTTTCACCGTAGCAAAAATAACTAACTAGTTTTTATTATTAAATATACTATATTCTTGAATAAGTTATAGAGTGGGCTAGGTTTCCACTGAGGGGTATATCTCACTAAGATAGTGCAGAATCTGGGACATCACACAATAGTTTGAGGGGAAAACTGCACTAGAGCACTGTAAATATGTTTATAATAACTTTCACTTATTTCACCTTAAAATTGTTATAGAATAAATAAATTCCTTTGTTATATCCAGGCATTTTGTGTTGCCTCTCTCTGGCTCAGAGGTAGATGTTGTGCATCTACCTCTGAGCCAGACTGGCTATATTACTAGATTATTTGCTGTATCCCTCCTCAGCCAGTGATATTACTTATAGGGTTGTAATACTGTGCAGAATACAGCATCTAATAAATATCTTATAAGACATCTCAGAGTTAGTCAAAAGTGTACTCCCAGTCTTAATGAGGAATCTAAAATGGGATTTTAAGATGCCAAATGTTCTTTCAATAATAAATCTGGTGAACACATCTATAATTTAGAACAGATCTCCAATGTTCCTCTCATGGAGTATGAGTATAAGTAATAGGAGTAATTAACCAGATTTTAAGAAAATAGACATGATTACTTTTAGGAGAGAAAACAGAATTGATAAATATTCAAAAGGGGAGCATGGTTTCAGGAACAGGAGGGCAAACAAAGGCCTTGAGTGAAATATGACTCTGCTATACCAGAAGTGGCCAACTGTGTCTTGCAAGACACATGTGGTTCTTTCATGTGCAAAATGCATCTCTTGCTCTCCTGTCCTCATGGCAACTGAGCAGCATTGCAGAGGAAAGGAGGGGAGAAGTTGGAGCAGAGACCATAGCATAACTGAACAGAAAATAGCTTAGCTCGCTGCCCCATCTCTCCCCATCCTATCTACCTGCCTCCCCACCAGCTGCCTTCAGTAGAGATTCCTTCTCTGTTCTACTGTCAAGAGGGAAGGGGCTAGAGGGGACACTGCCCCAGACCCAGCAGATCCCGCTGCTCCCAGGACTTAGAATTCAGCTGAAGGAAGAGTGGAGAATGGAGTCATTTGAAGATCCAATTTGTTTACAATGATTTGTGCCAAGGAAAAGAGAGTGAAAGGAGAATGGGGTGAATGCATTTGCTATATTCTTGGGGTAGCAGTGTGAGAAGTGGGAAATACTGGTGGTAGTGTGGGAGTGTCAATACATGGGACAAGCCACTCAAAAAAGAAGAAAACAATTTTTGATATTAAGATCTAGAGTTTTGGAAATTGGTGTGATGTTTTTATTAAAATTTCCCTGTAAATGTTTAGTTAAATATCAAGGTTTATCATATGTTTTCTTTCAACCAAACCAGCTTACAGCTTTCCTTGTAGGAAAAAATCCAATACCAGGAAGTTCTTCCCCTATAGACTAATGCAATAAGATATAAATGTTCGTTAATGATTGTTAAAATGAACAGTGTTTAGCTTCTTATTTTCTTATTAAGTTTACTTATGTAACAATTCCTTAAGGTTTAAAACTAGGATCTCTAATTGTGGACTTTGATATGGATATAAACATTGTATGATGTAATACTTTAATTTGTTTTTTTTTTCTATTAATTCCTATATTTGTATCTTTGTTTTCAAACAAGAAGTGTTTTCTTGAATATAAATTGTTTAAATTCAATAAAATATAAATTAAAAAAAAAACTCACAGTAAAAACTTTTTAAAATATATCCGAAGCAGAAAGCCTGTGAGGGAGTCAGTTGGACCATTAGATGATCAAGGGGTTAAAGGGGCACTTAGGGAAGATAAGGCCATCGCAAAAAGATTTTTTTGCTTCGGTGTTTACTGAAGAGGATGTTGGAGAGGTACCCGTAATAGAGAAAGTTTTCATGGGTAATGATTCAGATGGACTGAATCAAATCACGGTGAACCTAGAAGATGTGGTAGACCTGACTGACAAACTGAAGAGTAGTAAATCACCTGGACTGGATGGTATACACCCCAGAGTTCTGAACGAACTAAAAAATGAAATTTCAGACCTATTAGTAAACATTTGTAACCTATCATTAAAATCATCCATTGTACCTGAAGACTGGAGGATAGCAAATGTAACCCCAATATTTAAAAAGGGCTCCAGGGGCGATCTGGGAAACCACAGACCGGTTAGCCTGACTTCAGTGCCAGGAAAAATAGTGAAAAGTGTTCTAAGCATCAAAATCACAGAACATATAGAAAGGCATGGTTTAATAGAACAAAGTCAGCATGGCTTTACCCAAGGCAAGTCTTGCCTCACAAATCTGCTTCAATTTTTTGAAAGAGTTAATAAACATGTGGATAATGGTGAACCGGTAGATGTAGTATTCTTGGATAGGGATGTGAATCGTTTTTTGACGATTTAAAATATCGTCCGATATATTTTAAATCGTCAAAAAATCGTTAGGGCTACGATACAATACCAATTCCCCCGATTTATCGTTAAAAAATCGTAAATCGGGGGAAGGGGGAGGGCAGGAAAACCGGCACACTAAAACCCCCTAAAACCCACCCCCGACCCTTTAAATTAAATCCCCCACCCTCCCGAACCCCCCCCCAATGCTTTAAATTACCTGGGGATCTGGCGGTGGTCCAGAACGGCGGCGGTCCGGAACGGCCCCCTCAATAGAATCGTGTTGTCTTCAGCCGGCGCCATTTTTCAAAATGGCCGCCGCAAAATGGCGGCGGCCATAGACAAAAACGATTCGACGGAGGTCGTTCAGCGGCGGTCCGGAACCCCCGCTGAACGACCTCCTGCAGTCGATCTCCTGCCGGCGCCATTTTCTGTACGAAAAAGATTCGCGGCGAGAAATCGCTCCCGGAACCCCGCTGGACTCCCAGGAAACTTTTGGCCAGCTTGGGGGGGCCTCCTGACCCCCACAAGACTTGCCAAAAGTCCAGCGGGGGTCCGGAACGACCTCCTCCGTCGAATCGTTTTTGTCTATGGCTGCCGCCATTTTGCGGCGGCCATTTTGAAAAATGGCGCCGGCTGAAGACAACACGATTCTATAGAGGGGGCCGTTCCGGACCGCCGCCGTTCTGGACCACCGCCGGATCCCCAGGTAATTTAAAGCATTTGGGGGGGGGGTTCGGGAGGGTGGGGGATTTAATTTAAAGGGTCGGGGTGGGTTTTAGGGGGGTTTAGTGTGCCGGCTCACGATTTTAACTATTTTTCACGATAGTTTACCCACCCAAACGGCAACAATATGATTCCCTCCCCCTCCCAGCCGAAATCGATCGTTAAGACGATCGAGGACACGATTCACATCTCTATTCTTGGATTTTCAGAAGGCGTTTGACAAAATTCCTCATGAGAGGCTTCTAGGAAAAGTAAAAAGTCATGGGATAGGTGGCAATGTCTTTTCATGGATGGCAAACTGGCTAAAAGACAGGAAACAGAGAGTAGGATTAAATAGACAATTTTCTCAGTGGAAGGGAGTGGACAGTGGAGTGCCTCAGGGATCTGTATTGGGACCCTTACTTTTCAATACATTTATAAATGATCTGGAAAGAAATACGACGAGTGAGATAATCAAATTTGCAGATGACACAAAATTGTTCAGAGTAGTTAAATCACAAGCAGATTGTGATAAATTGCAGGAAGACCTTGTGAGACTGGAAAATTGGGCATCCAAATAGCAGATGAAATTTAATGTGGATAAGTGCAAGGTGATGCATATAGGGAAAAATAACCCATGCTATAATTACACAATGTTGTTAATTGGTTTCCCCTGTTCTATTGTAAACCGGTACGATAAGACCATGTCTTGAGTATTGGTATAGCAAAAGAATTTAAAATAAATAAATAAAAATAAATTCCATATTAGGTGCTACAACCCAAGAAAGAGATCTAGGCGTCATATTGGATAACACATTGAAATCATCAGTTCAGTGTGCTGCAGCAGTCAAAAAGCAAACAGAATGTTGGGAATTATTAGAAAGGGAATGGTGAATAAAACGGAAAATATGATAATGCCTCTGTATTGCTCCATGGTGAGACCGCACCTTGAATACTGTGTGCAATTCTGGTCACCGCATCTCAAAAAAGATATAATTGCGATGGAGAAGGTACAGAGAAGGGCTACCAAAATGATAAGGGGAATGGAACAGCTCCCCTATGAGGAAAGACTAAAGAGGTTAGGACTTTTCAGCTTGGAGAAGTGACGGCTGAGGGGGGATATGATAGAGATGTTTAAAATCATGAGAGCTCTAGAACGGGTAGATGTGAATCGGTTATTTACTCTTTCAGATAATAGAAAGACTAGGGGGCATTCCATGCCTACCTAGATAGGTATTTATATCCCTATGGTAGGCCCACATAGTAACTCGAGGTGAGGGTTAGGTATCAGTGTAGGGGGTTAGGGGCCCCTTTGACATTCAATGTTAGATGTATGAACAGAACAGTGGTCTCTTGTGAACATTTGATGACCCTCGGAGTGAGGAAACTCACTCCAAGATGAGATTTGGGCAATGTTCTCTCTACCTAGCTTGATGTTACCCAGGTAGAGAGTCCATCAAGCTAGGTTGAGAGAACAATGCCCAAGTCTCATCTTGGAGTGAGTTTCCTCACTCCGAGGGTCATCAAATGTTCACAAGAGACCACTGTTCTATTCGTACATCTAACATTGAATGTCAAAGGGGCCCCTAACCCCTACACTGATACCTAACCCTCAACTTGAGTTACTAGGTAGGCCTACCATAGGGATACAAATACCTATCTAGGTAGGCATGGAATGCCCCCTAGTCTATCTATTATCCATATTAGGAGCTACCACCCAGGAAAAAGATCTAGGCATCATAGTGAATAATACTTTAAAATTCCGGCTCAGTGTGCAGCAGCTGTCAAAAAAGCAAATAGGATGTTAAGAATTATTACGAAGGGGATGGTGAATAAAACGGAAAATGTCATAATGCCTCTGTATCACTCTATGGTGAGACCACACATTGAATACTGTGTACAATTCTGGTCACCGCATCTCAAAAAAGATATAATTGAGATGGAGAGGGTACAGAGAAGGGCTACCAAAATGATAAGGGGAATGGAACAGCTCCCCTATGAGGAAAGACTAAAGAGGTTAGGACTTTTCAGCTTGGAAAAGAGACGGCTGAGGGGGGATATGATAGAGGTGTTTAAAATCATGAGAGGTCTAGAACGGGTAAATGTGAATCAGTTATTTACTCTTTCGGATAGTAGAAAGACTAGTGGGCACTCCATGAAGTTAGCATGGGGCACATTTAAAACTAATCAGAGAAAGTTCTTTTTTACTCAACGCACAATTAAATTCTGGAATTTGTTGCCAGAGGATGTGGTTAGTGCAGTTAGTATAGCTGTGTTTTAAAAAGGATTGGATAAGTTCTGGGAGGAGAAGTCCATTACCTGCTATTAAGTTCACTTAGGGGCGGATTTTCAAACACTACGCACGCGGGTACTTTTGTTCGCGCCACCAGCGCGAACAAATGTATACCAGATTTTATAAGATACGCACGTAGCCGCGCGTATCTTAGAACATCCGGGGTCGGCGCGAGCAAGGGGGTGCACATTTGTGCAACCTGCGCGCGCCGAGCCCAGCGCGGCCTGCCTGTTCCCTCCGAGGCCGACCCGATTTCGGAGTGTCCTCGGAGGGAACTTTTCTTCGCCCTCCCCCCACCTTCCCCTCCCTTCCCCTACCTAACCCACCCCCCCGGCCCTATCTAAACCCCCCCCTTACCTTGTCGGCAAAGTTACGCCTGCTTTCAGCAGGCGTAACTTTGCGCGCGTCGCCGGCAGCCCCGCTCCGTCCTCCGGTCCCGGGGGCGTGGTCTGGAGACCTCGACCACGCCCCCTGGCCGGCACCACGCCCCCGAAACGCCACGGCACGCCCCCGAAACGCCGCATCATTTCGGGAACGCCCTCGGACACGCCCCCTCCCTCCCCGTTTCGAAAGCCCTGGGACTTACGCGCGTCCCGGGGTTTTACGCGCGCCGGCGGCCTATGCAAAATAGGCGTGCCGGCGCGCGCGGGCCTTTGAAAATCCGCCCCTTAGAGAATAGCCACTGCCATTAGCAATGGTAACATGGAATAGATTTAGTTTTTTGGTACTTGCCAGGTTCTGATGGGTTGGATTGGCCACTGTTGGAAACAGGATGCTGGGCTTGCTGGACCCTTGGTCTGACCCAGTATGGCATTTTCTTATGTTCTTATGTTCTTATCTAGTGGTCCAACCGACTCCCTCACAGGTCTCTTGCTTTGGATATATTTTAAAAAGTTTTTATTATGAATTTTTGCCTCTATGGCCAAATTCATTTCAAATTCTCTCTTCGCCTGTCTTATCAATGTTTACACTTACCTTGACAATGCTTATGTTTTATCCTATTTTCTTCAGATGGATCCTTCTTCCAATTTTTGAAGGATTTTTTTTGGCTAAAATAGCCTCTTTCACCTTACCTTTTAACCATGAGGGTAATCGTTTTGCCTTCCTTCCACCTTTCTTAATGCGCTGAATACATATGGACTGCGCCTCTAGGATTGTATTTTTAAACAATGTCCAAGCCTGTTGAACACTTTTAACCTTTGCAGCTGCTCGTTTCAGTTTTTTTCTAACTATTTTCCTCATTTTATCAAAGTTTCCCTTTTTAAAATTTAGTGTTAGAGCTGCAGATTTACTTATTGTCCCCCTTCCAGTTATTAGTTTAAATTTGATCATTTATGATCACTGTTGCCAAGTGGCCCCACCACCATTACTTCTCTCACCAAATCTTGAGTTCCACTAAGAATTAAATCTAAAATAGTTCCTTCTCTTATTGGTTCCTGAACCAATTGCTCCATGAAGCAATCATTTATTACATCCAGGAACTTTATGTCTCTAGCAAGTCCTGATGTTACATTTACCCAGTCAATATTGGGGTAATTGAAATCTGTTAATAGAGAGGGAAACTGATTTTAGTTTAAATTTTTGCCTATAGTGACGGTGTCATCAAGCCAGACGTTGTGATTCAAACCTAAATCCAACCGGACCTCTAATCATTCACCATCACTGTAAAAATCTTTATTTATTGAAACTATTTTTTGTTGTTTTTTTTGTTTTTCAATTATATCATAAAAAATTGGTTAGAGAGACTTTCAAAAAGCTTAATAGCTTGGTTGAATTTTTAACTCCATTGGCAACGTGAAGAATATAAAATTAATGAGCATTCTCTCACTGCATAATATAAACACAGCCCAACACAGCCGATGTTTTGCTTAACAAAGCTTCCTCAGGGGCATCTGAATAACATCAGCATGGGAGTATTTGCCTAAAATGAAAGAAACGGTCTTAGCAACTTTTTATAATAAAAAATTGAAAATAGTACTTATCTGACCGCCATAGGCTACCGATTCAAGATGGACATGAAGTCTCCACAATTCTTCTGCAACGTAGGGAGGAAACGAGGCTGACGTGTGCGTCTTAATAAATATTCAGCAGATATGATGTCATTTGATGACATATGGATTGTCAAAAATCATTGTTTGATTGGTATTATAACAATAAATTCAGCACTATATCATAGGAAAATAACAATTAATAAAACAAAAATAAACAAAATGAACATTATCCCAAAAAAGTATGTAATTAAAGATCGGCATTTAAACCTGCCGGATTCACTGTCCCCAGGCGATAGATCCAGCGCTGTTCTAATTTTAGAAGCTGTGCTTCACGGTTACCACCACGCCAATGTATTGGTACATGATCAATGGCACAGAATCTAAGGTCACTAAATGGATGTATGTGTGCCAAACAATGTGCAACCAATGGCTCATCAACACGGGAATTCTTTATGTTGGATCTATGTTCTATCATTCGCGTTTTAAGAAGACATTTAGTTTTTCCAACGTATAGTAAGCCACATGGACAAACAATTAGATAGATCACCATCATTGATATGCACGATGTTATATATTTCAGGAAAATTGTATAACCTGATTTTAAAATGATACTTTGTCACTGACATAGACATCGGGCAAACTGAACAATTATTGCAAGGTTGGTGCGAACCCACAATTGTTGTTAGTGTCTTTAATGGTAAATTCAGAATGCACCAGCATGTTTTTTAAATTAGATGCCCTTGAAAAGGTGATTTGAGGGAGAGACTGAAAAATCCTATGTAACTGTAATACATGCCAATTGTCATAAATGGCTTTCCGAATCTTGTGTACCTGAGGAGAGAATGGTAAAACACAGGTGTACAAAGTGGAATTTTCATTGGAGGTGCTTGGAAGAAATAACCATTCTCGATGTGCAAACTTTGCTCATAAATAGGCTCTCCGAATGCATGTACGTGGATATCCACGTTGTAGAAAGCGTTCAAAAGGACCTTTGGCATGAATCTCATAATCAGCTGTGGTGGTACATAATCTTCTCAAACGAATGAATTGGCTGATTGGTAAATTAGCTTTAAAGGTTCTGGGATGAGCGCTTTGAAAATGAAGATAAGTGTTAGAACATACTGATTTGCGAAATATTGATATCATAAAACCCTCTCTGGTGAGGGTAATCTGAATGTCCAGAAAAGAAATGGTGGAATCATTAATTTCTGAAGTGAATTTTAAATGAATATCACGGGTGTTGAGCCAGTTCAAAAATAAAACAAAATTGTCATGGGAGCCCCTCCATACTAGGAATACATCGTCGATATAACATTTCCATATTACCAAATAGCTGGAAAAGGGGTTTTGTGTTAACCATTGTTCTTCAAAAGAATCCATATATAAGTTTGCCAATTCTGGGGCCATTGTCGCGCCCATGGCAGTCCCGTGGATCTGCTGATAAAATTGATGATTGAATGCAAAAAAGTTTTCTTTTAATGCAATTTCAAGAAGATGTAATAGAAAATAGCTGGGAACACGGTGGGGACATGGTCGACATTCAAAATAAGTTTCAGCAATTTTGAGTGTAGCATCTTGTGGAACTGAAGTGTAGAGAGCCTCGACATCCAAAGTGGCCAATTTTAAATCGGTGGTGTCCATAGTAAGCTGTTCTAAAAATTGTACCATGTCCGATGAGTCCCTAATGAAAGTAGACATTTGAGGGACAATGGGTGCCAAAAATTTATCAATAAACATTGACAATGGTTCTAAAAGAGATTCACATCCTGAAACTATAGGACAGCCAGGCGGATTTTCCAAGTACTTGTGTATCATGGGTACTGTATAAAAAACAGGTACCCGTGGATGAGATTTGATCAAAAATTTGGCTTCTTTAGCTGTAAGAAAACCAGACAGAACCTGATTTGACCAATTTTGTGATGGTATCTTGTAAGCGTGTAGTTGGATCTTGTTGTAAAGGCTTATAGAACCAAGTATTGCATAATTGTCGAAGTATTTCACTTTCATAGGCATTTCGATCTTGTAGGACAATTTTTCCACCTTTATCGGCTGGTTTTATTATTAAATTTTCATTGGCACGTAACTCCTCTATGGCATTCCTTTCAGCGCAAGTCAAATTGGAATAAGATCTGGACTTATAATCAGTGTCATTGAGCGCTGCGATCTCTTTGGATATGAGTTGATAAAATATCTTTAGGCCAGAGTCTTCAGGTCCAGGAGGGATCCATGTGGAAGGATTTGCAATAATAGAAGAATCTGCAATAGAGGGTTGTGAATAAAAAAATAAAAGTAATTTTAAGGTTCGGACGAAACGATAGAAAGCCACTTGCAAAGAAAAAGAGTCAGTGCGGGGAGTGGGTACAAATGATAGTCCCCGTTCTAAAATTGATTGTTGAACTATTGTAAGAGCTGTTGAGGAAGGATTCAAAACTATTGATTCTTGCTGTATTGCGACCGAGTGACTCGCATAGATGTTTCTGATTGGTCTTGATTGAGGGTGGATGGGTGTCGATAATATTGATTGTTGAATGGACGGCGGGAACTCCGCCCTCTCTGTCCTAAAAAACGAGCCGGCTTTGAAGAGACATTTTCATTTCGTCGGGGTTGATCGTCATCACCAGATAAATCATCACCACTCGAATCAAAGGTGATGTGCCTGCCGGATTTTTGACCATCATTGCTGACCATCCAGGGGTAAACATACCCTTTGTTGTAGTCGCGTTCATCTCTATTTAATTTCTCCAGCTTAAACTTCATGGCTTGATGACACCGTCACTATAGGCAAAAATTTAAATTAAATCAGTTTCCCTCTCTATTGACAGTTTACCTATTGGGTTACTGTATCGGCTCTCTTTACTATAATTTTGTGGTAATTGAAATCTCCCATTATTATTGCACTGCCAAATTGGTTTGCTTCTCTGATTTCTCTTAGCATTTCATCATCTGTCTGACCATTTTTTCCAGGTGGACGGTAGTATACTCCTATCACTATTCTCTTACCCAACACACATGGGATTTCTACCCATATAGATTCTACTGAGCATTTACTCTCTTGTATGATCTTTATCCTGTTCGACTCTATACCGTCCCGGGGACAAAAAAAGTGATGTAGAAAGCTAGCTCTAACACACCTGCAAAAGGATTCAAAGTGAAACTGGAGTTGCTTCAGCACTCCAATCATGAAAATATCGATGCTTCACTAAAAAAAACAAGAGGAAACCAGTGGCGCAGTAGAATTACCTGAAGAAGTCACATTTCACATGGTCATCGATTCATTGGACATCAGAGAATCCAAATACCTCCTCAGTTCTTCCAGAGACTCGAAGCTTTTGATGCAATTATTGATAGTTACTTTCATTACAGCTGAGTAGAAAAGACCAAATTGTGCACCAAGCTTACAACGATGAGGTCACAAATCCAACAGGGCCTTCCGATGCTGAGCCATTAACTTCACAATGTCAGGAACAAAGAAAACTTTATTGTCTTCCGTCAGCAGTGACTGTTTCTTGCAAGCTGTTTGAAGAATCTCCAAAGCCTGTAGTTAGCGAAGAACTTTAAGCATAACTGGCCAGGGAAACTTTGAATTCGTTATTGGTCTGAAGGGTCCCTATGTGCCCTTTCTGTCTCAAAAGGATGAGAAAATTGCACCCCCAGCATTGTAGGATCTTGGATTCCAAAAATGTTTATGCAAGTAAAATGGGCTTTAACCCACATAACTATGTGCCTTTAAATATATCACTCCTTTTTCCAGGTAATTTTGCCCACATAAAAGTTTTGTGCAATTAAAGTTACTGAGACAAAAAGGGGAGGAATTGGAGGTGTGTTGAGGGAGAGCTAACATATTTAGCCAGATATTGCCATATAGTACTCCTAGGCTAAATTCATTTGGACAAGTCAGGCTACACAAATAGAAAGATCTAGAATTATCTGGAAAATTTTACCCACATATTCAGCAGAAAATGTATCCAGTAAGTTCCCACTTGTCATCCTTTTGAATATGGATCACTTTGTGTTCCAAAAAGTGTGCCTTTTGTTTCAGTATTGGTATACTTATCCTATGACTTTGTACACTAATGAAAGGATCCTCTTAATAAGGCTCCAAGATGAATGTTTTGTGTAATATATTGTGTGTATTCTATAATGACTGGAATATTACACAATTCACAGAAGACTATCATCACATCCTTTTGCTGACTCAATATGTCCTATGATATATTATAAATATAAACAAAATAATAACAAGGTGTCTATGGCCTATAATATACAAACATTCAGAAATATATTACACAGGAAAACAGACTTGGAAAATGAATGAGATTATATTAATGTTGCTGTAATACCATGATTTTCTGTGATGAGAGAAATGCTTGTAAAATAATGATTTTGCTTCTTGTCACTGAATGTTTCTTCTTTAATATTTTCACGCATACATTGCTTTGCTGATCAACAAAGTGTATTGGAGCAATCACAGCATATTGTGGGAAATACCATACACCTTCAAATCCTTAGTCTACTGGAATTAAAACAAATGACTGCTTGAGAAATGATTAAAGTACAACAAGAACATTGCATGCTTCAATGAACAAAACAATAAAGAAAGAATGCATTCAGAAACTCAGAGAACTTGGAGGTGACAGTCTGATTTAATCAGCTGCCGCCGAGACCATCTTCATCTAGTTTTAAAACTCTTGTCAGTTTATATCATATATTGAAAAGATTCAACTAGATAAGGAGGATAACAGATGGAGGCTTGATTAAATGGGGCAGTCACAAAAGTTTGTGTCCTACAAGACTATCCGTTAAGAACATGGTCAACAATGTGGGAGGGTAGGGGACAAGTAGGAGGATATGCAGAGGGAAGATAATATCTTTAAGACTAGTCTTATGAGACTTAATGGCCGAGGCAGATCAAGATTTGTTGCTGTCATAGAAATGTGATTCAGGGAGTCCCTCAACTGGGATATAGTCCAAGATAAAATATTTTAGAAGTATCAGGATCATTCTGAATGAAGCAGTATTTTTCAGATCTGTCTCTAAAGTTGTGTGCTAATTTGTTAGGCTCAGCTGATCTTGAGTTGCAACTTCTGGTACAAGCATCAAGAATATTTACTTATGAAAAATGCAGAAAACCTCTAGTAAACTTACTTGCTCTAATGGTAGTATTTATGGATTCTCCTCACCTTCTAGCAGCAGAAGCTGTTGGGGCCAGTCCTTGGCCTGATAGTAGAAGCAGGTAATGAATGCAGGGCCTGAGACAGCGTTCGCTCACAGGCTCCACCTCTCCCTCACAACTAAAATGTTTCTCATCCTAAGCATATTAAAGGGAGGCAATAAAGGCAAGGAGGGAACTGGAGCTATCTGCTTCTTTCTGTGCTGCCAGCATAGCAGCTGCCCTGCTTATCCTGTCTTTATTCTGCCAATATCAAGAACACTTACAAAGACATCTGTGGCAATTGTAGCCTTCCTAATTAGAGACAATAAAGAATATCTATGTTTAGATGACTGATTATTAAAACTGAGGTCCAAAGAATTTGTCTTTTTGTAGATCGGGGCTTCCCAAAACTGTTCTGGGAACCCCTCAGCCAGTCGGGATTTCAGGATATCCACAATGAATAAGCAGGAGATAAATCTGCATTTACTGCATCTCCATTATATGCAAATTTATCTCATGCATATTCATTCTGGTTATCTTGAAAACCCAACTGGCTATGGGGTTCCCAGGACAGGTTTGGGAAGCCGTTATAAACAGTTACATTCTGGTTAGTTAGGTATTACTAGACCTCATCCACGAGAGAAACAACCATAGTGAACTTCTTTTTATATTTACTACAAGCATAGAAAAATAAAAGCATGATGGCAGAAAATGATCATATGGCCCACTTAGTCTGCCCATCTGTCCAATTCATTTAGCTTTATAATTCCCATCACTCCCTTAGAGATGACCTGTATTTATCCATTGTTTTCTTGAATTCAGATACTATTTTTGTCTTTACCACCTCCACTGGGAGGCCATTCCATGCATCCACCACCCTTTGTGTAAAAATGTATTTCCTACGATTACTCCTGAGTCTTTCCCCTTTTACCCTCATCCTGGTACTGCCTCACTCTAATCTAATTTCCTTTGGGACCCTTGGATGTATCCCATCTGCCCTCATTGCCTTATCTACTTTAAGTTTAGTTAGCTCCTCATAAACCCTTTAATGATCCAGTTCAAAGAACACATAACGATTATTATTCCAATTTAGAATACATTTACAGGGGTATCTAATAGTTATTCTGGCACCCATATCCCTTGCCTTTTGGCACATACCCATCTTTTTCCTTCTAATTTGAGTCAGTTTTGTAATGTGCGGATATATCCATATCTTTTGGTCATGGTAAGTTTTCTCTCTATTTCGAAGAAATAGTTTCAAAATCATGTCTCTATCTGAAGCAAACACAAGACAGATCAAGACCGTCCTATGAGCTTCAATTTCTTCAGTCGATGTTTCTAAAAATGCAGTCAGGTTGTTACCAATATTCTGGGGAGAGTTGACCAGTCCAGTTTTAGAGACAAAATATATCTTTGCAATAGGAGGAATTACATCTGGAGGTATCAATAGAACCTCAGTTAAATATTTCTTAAATTGGTCTCTCAATGGAATTAACTTAACTTGAGGGAAATTTAAGACTCTTAAATTGAGGTACCTTTGAGAGTTTTCCAAATTCTCCATTTTTCTAATTGTCTCCTGATCCGATTTTATTAAATTCATTTGTACTGCCTGCATCGAGGCAATTTTTTTCCCATATCTTTAATTTCAGATTCATGCTTTACTACAACTGATTCCACTTTCTTTATATTCTCCTGGTTGATAAAGTTGTAGTTAAAGATACAATAGCTTTTTCAAGCTTTATTATGGCTCTCCATACCGTCTACAATGTAGCTTCATGAATGTTCAATGGCTGTGGAATGAGGGTTGTTATTACCTTATCACCTCGACAAACCTCTGAAATTCTTGCAGTTTCGTTTATCAAGTCCTCCTCCCCCGGCTGACTGGAAATTATAGCATACGGTATTTGTTCAGTCTGTCCCTCCAATGAGGCTTTTCTTCCTTGCTGTTTCGTTATCTCCGCTGTACTATCTGCCATTGCACATGCCTCTAGCAAGGCTCCTTTGTCGTTTCTCCTGCTTCCCACTTTGTGAGGGATCTCACCGATTCTCGGCTGCTGCTGCGGGTCGGGTGGGGGGGAACGACGACAGTGTTTTGGGCACACCGGGGCTCAACGATGTATGCACGTCCAGAAACAAACTGGCGTGTTCCTCGCCCATCGCTCCAGCGGACTCTGCTCTCGGTGTTGATGCTGTAATCAGAGCAAAATAACCCTCTCTCGTTGGTTGGAGAGGAGACATCCCTACTGAGATGGAGGACTCTGGTTGGATCTGTCCTTTCCTCTTTGTATGAGGCATGATAAACAAGGTATGAGAGTAAGCCTAGAGAGCAATTAAACTGCGACCTCTCCTTAGGATGCCATATTGGATCTCCCAGGAGGAGTCTACCTTTTAAAGGAGCAAATAAGAAAATTATATAAAGAAATAACCTAGCGTGTTAGTTACTACTCATTATTTTGCCTCAGTATAGGATTTTCTTGTCGAGAGGGAACAGGCACTAACCGTTTACGAGATTCAAGTAACATTTTAAGCTGTTCTGGTACAAAGAAAATGTACATCTCATTATCTAATTTAAAAATACACTTGCAGGGATATCTCAGCTAGAAGGTAGCACCTAATGCATGGGCTTCCTGTTGCATAGGTCCAAGAAAACAAACTGGTAGCCGATCCAAGATGGCTGACAGCAAACACACAACAAGGTGGAATCGGTAAATGGACTTTATTATCTCTTGCCCGACTCTGGCCGAGTTTCGCTATACAAGCTGCTTCAGGGGCTTCTGAATCACTTGAATTGGCTCGTGGACACGGACTTCACATGCACTGTGATCCCAAAACATTAATCAGCAAACTGACTTTTATGACTATAGATGATTCAGAAGCCCCTGAAGCAGCTTGTATAGCGAAACTCGGCCAGAGTCGGGCAAGAGATAATAAAGTCCATTTACCGATTCCACCTTGTTGTGTGTTTGCTGTCTTCCTGTTGCATAGACAGGAACCCCTTCCTCCTCTCTTGAGTAACTTTAACCAAATCTGGGAAAATTTGGACTACCTGGCCCAGAAAATTAACCCCCATATGTTGGAAGTAATTTCGCATTACAAAACCTAGGTCTTGTTCATTTATGAATATACCAGTAATGTTGCTCTTTTATATATCACTACTGTTGAGGATTCTAAAACGTCCGTTAAGTTTCCAAAATCAATTTGGTGTTGTACAGCATTCTCTCTTGTATGAGCAAATGGCAGGAAATATTCTTTATTGAAAGAAGGGGACATATGAAGAATCTCAATCAGATACTTACGGAGGGTGATACGTGGCTGTTCACCTAAAACTCTAGGAAAGTTTAGAAACCTTAAATTCAGTTGTCTTAAACAATTTTCAATTAGTTCAATTTTCCTATTCAGTAATATTCATTCCTGGATGATAGTTGTCTGTGTATCCTGAACTTCCAAGTTCTGAATTCTATTAGCATGATCTGTGAGCTGAGAATTAAAATCCTGGGTTATTGTGTCCAGCTTTAAGGAAATTGTAGAAATCTGCTGGGAACATCCATGAAGAGCTGTTCCAAGATTGGCAACCAGTTCCCACAGTGAGTCTAGTGTCACTATTGGTGGTTAAGGGAGGGTGGTATTCGTGGCTCCCTGTTTCAACTGGGCCCCAGCATTTGAAACATTTAAATAACTTAATACCAAAGTTCTAACAGGCTCATCTCCACCAGAAGCTTCCATCTGGGGTTCCAGGGCTGGGGTCACTTCCACCACATCTCCCTCTTTCAGCACTGCTGTATGTTCCCAGTCCCCATGGCAATTCCCTTGCTTGCCATTCCAGAGCTCACTGGCTCTGTAGCTGCGTTCACCAGACTCGAGGACAGCTGGGAAAAAGGTGCTGAAGGTGTTCTGAGGCACGGAGGGCTGAGAGTGGTTTCCCATGAGAAGGCCGATGCTCCTCTACCGGTCTCCTCGGCGGGAGACGCCGCTTCCATTTTCAGGTAGCTGATAGTAAGTTTGGGGATCGTTCGCTGCCCTGGGAGAGAGAAGGCACTGAGGGAAATACCCGTACTCTCCCCTTCCATTTAGGAGGCATCTAGTTTCATACAGATCGAAAAAATCACAAAGAAGAAACGAGCAGCATCATGAGCTCTACTCACACGCCACCACCATCTTGGCTTCTCCCCCCACCATATCTTCCTCTTTCTGCAATTTCTTGTAGTTTAAGAATACTAATCTTTTCTTCCATACTTATTCAGCTACATCTATAGAAAAACATAATGGTCTCTTTTTCCTTTTCCTTTATTTACTTTTCTAATAAAATGATTAGTTGACCTTATGATATCACCTTTAGTTTTGCCCACTACTCTTCTACTTCTCTTAGATTTTCCCATCCAGCTAAAGACTTTGTGAAATATTTCCCCATTTTAAGAAATCTAGGATCCTTGCCTTTGAATGAACCTTCTTCTCTGGGATCATCTGGGATCATCTGGGATCATCTGGGACTCAGTGGTCACCATCTGGTGACCACTGAGTCCCAGATGATCATCCACTACAACATCAGAGATACTGTCCCTGTTGGTAAGCAGCAGGACCGGTATCACTTTCTCCTGTGTGAGTTCCATTGCCAGTTGACAGAACAGTTCTTGCAGAGAATCCAAGATCCCCCTACGTCTAGAAGACTCTGCAGCTGGGATGTCCCAATCAACACTCTCTGGTGATGCATGACCTTTACTAACAACTTTATTAATATAGCCTCAGGCTGAACATTGCATATGCTGAACTACTGAGCATTAAACGCCACACGAAATCTTCCCCCTTTTTTCATTATGAACTCTGTTATGTATTAGAAAACAAATAAGCATATATGAACAACCCCTAAGGGCAATGAATAGACTGTCATATCCGAGGGATTATGTTTACTGATATTAATTTATAGATTGATGCTACCTTGTGGCCGTTTGATATATTTCATTGTTTTCTACATCTAAGTCTGTTTTTACTTTAACCTTGTATGTTGGTTGATGAGTTATTCAATACAACATGGCACTTGCACGCTAGCAGCTTTCAATTGTCATTTCTGTATATGAAACATGGTGCCAGAAGTATCTGAACCTGCATTTCTTCCATACATTTGAAGTAGAGAGTTTCCAGAGTGTACTGGCTCAGGAATTATGAACAGAAAGCAAGGCTTGCAATAAAGTTGATTGGTTTAGGATTGCAAGTTCCTTCCTATGGATGCCCTCCTATGGAGCATCATGGCAGCTGCTAATAAAATTCTGTTTCCTAAAGGCATGCAGACTAGTGGTAACTTACATAGCATCTAGGAACATTTCAGAGCAGGATTTCAAAACTATTTTCTAACAAAAGGCTTAAATGAGAAGTCAGCCAAAGTGCAGGCAACTACATCGATGAGGGTAATGAGCCCTGATTGCATCCTTGTTTACATGCTGAATTTGAGCCTTACAGAAGATCAGAGAAAGGATAAAAAACCATCCTTGATTCAATGGCAATCTATTTCAAGTCTTCAAATAATATAATATATGAAAGATATATTTTTGGCTGCTGCAAACAAGGGGAGGGTGAATCCATTGACAATTTTATTACACATTTGAGTGAGAAAGCAGCAACATGCGAGCATAAGATTAAACTTGTCCTTTACAAATTCAATGAGTGTACATATCATCTTCTGAGAGAATGAGACTTACATTTGTAGGCAGCTTGTTGAGCGTCCCATCCGCGCTCGGCCCACGCACAGGCCTGCTCACCTCTCCAGCTCCTCCGGGGGTCCCGGGTCGTCCTCCCCTGCAACACTGGCTAGTAAGGCTAAGACTCGGCGTCCCGCGGCAGTGGTCGTTGGGCCTTCATCTTCCAGCCAGGCGTCATGGCGGGGCTTGGTGTCCTCCCTGGGTTCGGCTCCACCCCTAGGCACACGCAGAATGCCCAGCACCTCATAGGGCCGGGGAGGGTCCCAGCTCTGCGGCGCGCCCTCATTGAACCACCTATATCAGGAAGCTCCTGCCCTGACTTCCTTGCCTTGGCAATCAGGTCGATCCTTGTGATTTCTAGTTTGCCTCAGTGTACCAGTCTTTGTTCCAGTCTCATTCCAGCCTTTGTTCCAGTCTCGTTCCAGTCCTGTTCCAGTGTCCTTCTGTTCCAGCGTCCTTCTTTTCCAGCATCCTTCTGTTCCAGCATCCTCCTGTTCCAGCATCCTTCTGTTCCAGCGTCCTTCTGTCTCCTCATCTCCCCAGGTAGTACCTTCAGACTGTCTTCTCAGTACTGACCTCGGCTTCCCTTGACTACGTTTGATTGCTGCCTGCCTCTGACCTACTGCCTGATTACCGACCACGTCTGCACACTGCCTGGAACCAACCTCTGCCTGAACTCGACCACGTCTGACTGCTTCCTGGAACTTGACCTCTGCTTTGCCTGACTATCCACGGACCAACTACTGGTAACTGACCTCTGCTTTGCCTGACTATCCACGGACTGATTACTGGCTCTGACCCTCGCTTTGGCTGACCACACTTCTTTGAATCTGGCCTTGATCCTTGTTATCCATTCAGAGACTTCTGGCCTTCTCAAACACCCAAGGCTTCCGGCCTAAGTATCGACTGCACACCCTTGATCATGGTGGGCACACTCCTGAACTTCTTATCAAGGAGATCCTGCGAGGCTCACCTAAGACCAGGCGGCCCGGGTACCCAAGGGCTCAACCTGGGAGTACCTAGGGTTGCTAGTGGCGAAGCTCCAGCTAGCCTCTGTCTCCTCTTGTGCTCCGCCTCCTGGTGGCAAGTGCTCTCTGGGTCTGACCAGGGAGCCTACCAATCCTGCACTAGGCCAAGGGTCCACCTCCTGGTGCAACATAGCTATTGAAATATTTATTTTATTTATTTTATTTAGAAGTTTTTTTATACCGGTTTTAGTGTGAAACATCATATCGGTTTACATCAAACAGCAGGTAGAAATGACAAAAAACAGGGGAGGGGAAGGGGGACTAGGAGAGATAACTGATTAACTGGATAAAGGATAGGCAGGAAAAAAATGAACAAGAGTAGATGGTATATAGCAAGAACATCTTTGCAAGAACATGAACTAAAATCAAAATCGCAGTGAATGTATGGATATAGGTCATGGGATAGGAACATAGCTAGGTATGTAATAATATAACAAGGTAAGTAGCGGTCATAACTAGGTATTCAGTGACATGACAATGTATGGATCGGTAATAAAAGGGAATAACGTAACAAGGTAAGTATCAGTAATAACAAGGTGAAAATAATATGACGAGGTACATTAATATGACGAGGTACATATATAACAAGGTGAAAATAATATGACGAGGTACATATCATCTAAGGGATAGGAGGGAGGTAGTGGGAAAACACGGGGTAGCGAAGGGGGACCTATTCTGGGTATGCCAGATTAAAGAGTCAAGTCTTTAATTTTTTTCTGAACTTGTTATTACAGGGCTCAAGGCGGAGATTCATGGGAAGTTTGTTCCAGTGGGTGGGGCCAGCAATGGATAGGGCTCAATCTCTCATGGAGGATAGATGAGCCTTTTTGAGTGAGGGGGTATGGAGCATGCCATTGCGGTTAGTTCGAGTGTGCCGGGTGGATTGTATGAACTTAAAGGGTTCGTCAAGCCAGTTCGAGTTATGTGTGTATATGGATTTGTGAATAATGGTTAAGGTTTTGAAAAGGATATGAGAGGGGATAGGGAGCCAGTAAAAGTCTTTGAGGATTGGGGTTATGTGGTCGGATTTGCGTTCATGGGTGATGGTTCTAGCTATAGCGTTCTGCAGCATTTGGAGGGGTCTTATAGTAGAGTCGGGGAGGCCAAGGAAGAGGGAGTTGCAGTAGTCAAGTTTGGATGAGAGGTTTGCCTGAATGACAGTGCGGAGGTCATGGGTGTGGAGAAGCGGTTTGAGCTTTTTCATAATGCTGAGCTTGTAGAATCCTTCCTTCATGACTTTGTTGATATGTTTTTTTCATGTTTAATGTTTGGTCGATTTGGACTCCAAGGTCTCGTACGCAGGGTAGAGAAGCAATAAAGTTGAAAGCCAGGTCACTGAAAAGTGAGGGCTTCAGGATTTGTTGGTTGGACATGAGAAGTAGCTCAGTCTTGGAGGAGTTCAGGGCTAGGTGGAGAGTTGTGAGTAAGTTATTTATGGAGTTTAGGCATTTCTCCCAGAATTTTAGGGTATCTGAGATTGAGTCTTGTATCAGGATGATGATTTGTATGTCATCTGCGTAGATGTAAAATTTGAGTCCAAGGTCAGTTAGAAGACGGCAGAGAGGAAGGAGGTATATGTTAAATAGTGTGGAGGAGAGGGAGGAGCCTTGGGGAACTCCTTGGGTGAGGGAGTAATGGGAGGATTCAGAATTGCCAATTTTGACTGAGAATTTTCTGTTAGCTAGGTATGATGCGAACCAAAGGAGGGCTGTGCCAGATATGTCAATATCAGCAAGATGGGCTAGGAGGAGGTTGTGACTTATGGTGTCAAATGCTGCAGAAATGTCAAGGAAGGCTAGGATGTAGCTGTTGCCTTGGTCCATGCCTATGAGGAGGGCATCAGAGAGGGTAAGAGAGTTTCTGTATTTAGATATTTGCGAAAACCAAATTGTGCAGGGTTTGTAGTCAGAGACAATTTTGTTTTTTCCAATGATTTGTCAAAAGGGATGAAGAATTATTTGATTTCAAAATTTGCTAGTAATGAGCATATAAGCAGCAAGCAGATGTTGAATAGAGTGGCTGAGAGCGCTGATCCTTGTGGGACACCTGTATCAATTGGGAAGGTGTCAGAAATTTGATTGCCCAGTTTGACTTGGAATTTTCTATATTTTAGGAAGGAGGAGAACCATTTGTTAACCTTTCCGTCTATTATGATTTCTCTCAGCTGGTGGCATAGCAAAATATGGTCAAATGAGTCGAATGCTGCTATTAGATCAATTAGTACCAGGATATAAGATTCATTGTTGTCAAACCCTTGTAATACAGGGTCAGCCAAGAAAATAAGTAGGGTTTCTGTCGAGCGATTTTTTCTGAATCTGAATTGGTTTCGATATAGTATATTAATGTCTTCTAGGTGGTTCTCTAGTTGGATAGCACTGCTTTTTAAAGGACTTTAGCAATGAAAGGAAGGTTGGAAATTGGTCAGTAATTGTTAGGGATGTGAATCGTTTTAGGACGATTAAAATTATCGTCCGATAATTTTAATATCGTCTTAAACCGTTATGGAACACAATACAATACAGATTCTAACGATTTATCATTATAAATCGTTAGAATCGTGAGCCGGCACACTAAAACCCCCTAAAACTCACCCCCGACCCTTTAAATTAAATCCCCCACCCTCCCGAACCCCCCCCCCAATAACTTAAATAACCTGCGGGTCCAGCGGCGGTCCGGAACGGCAGCGGTCCGGAACGGGCTCCTGCTCCTGAATCTTGTCGTCTTCAGCCGGCGCCATTTTCCAAAATGGCGCCGAAAAATGGCGGCGGCCATAGACGAAAAAGATTGGACGGCAGGAGGTCCTTCCGGACCCCCGCTGGACTTTTGGCAAGTCTCGTGGGGGTCAGGAGGCCCCCCACAAGCTGGCCAAAAGTTCCTGGAGGTCCAGCGGGGGTCAGGGAGCGATTTCCCGCCGCGAATCGTTTTCGTACGGAAAATGGCGCCGGCAGGAGATCGACTGCAGGAGGTCGTTCAGCGAGGGTTCCGGCGCCTCGCTGAACGACCTCCTGCAGTCGATCTCCTGCCGGCGCCATTTTCCGTACGAAAACGATTTGCGGCGGGAAATCGCTCCCTGACCCCCGCTGGACCTCCAGGAACTTTTGGCCAGCTTGTGGGGGGCCTCCTGACCCCCACGAGACTTGCCAAAAGTCCAGCGGGGGTCCGGAAGGACCTCCTGCCGTCCAATCTTTTTCGTCTATGGCCGCCGCCATTTTTCGGCGCCATTTTGGAAAATGGCACCGGCTGAAGACGACAAGATTCAGGAGCAGGAGCCCGTTCCGGACCGCTGCCGTTCCGGACCGCCGCTGGACCCGCAGGTTATTTAAGTTATTTGGGGGGGGGGGTCGGGAGGGTGGGGGATTTAATTTAAAGGGTCGGGGGTGGGTTTTAGGGGATTTTAATGTGCCGGTTTTTCGATTTTTCGATTTTTCGATTTTTAACGATTTTTAACGATTTTTCACGATATTTTACCCCCCCAAACGGCAACAATACGATTCCCTCCCCCTCCCAGCCGAAATCGATCGTTAAGACGATCGAGGACACGATTCACATCCCTAGTAATTGTCCCAGTCATAGATTTTGCCAGTTTTATTTTATAGGACTGTTTTAATGACAGCTTGTTTTGCCCTAGCTGGTACCAGTCCTTCTGCTAGCGAATGGTTTATTATGGTTGTGAATATTGCAGTTATGGTGCTTTTTGCTGTTTTTAGGGTACTAGCAGGTATAGGGTCCAGTGGGTGGATAACAGGTTTGATTTTAGTGATGATTTGGTTTATTTCAAATTTGGAAATTAGATCAAATGATTTCCATTTCATTTGACCAGAATTTTCTTTTGGCACTTTTATTCGTAAGCAATATTTTTAGGTTATTTATTTTATTTAACGACGAGATAGCATAATCATTGCATGAGTTCTTTGTAAAGTCATTGTTGCTTGATGTGGAGGAGAATGGGTCTTTGATTACGTTTTTAACTGTTTTGAAGAGTAATTTGAAATTAAATATTACTGTATGAATTTGTTTAGCGTAGTAGTCTTTTTTTTAATTTTGTTGATTTGTTTGCGCTATTTTGTTAAAAGGGATTTGTATTGTTCTAGGGATTTTGTGGTTTGGCATTTCCTCCATTGCTTTTCAGATTTTCTCAGAGACAGTTTAGTGTGTCTAAGCTCTTTGCTGTACCAAGGTTTCTTTTGTTTGGTTGTGTTGCCTTCATTTTTGAATGATTTTTTTCTGGATAGGGGGCATAGGTTATCTGCTATTTCATTGATGATTTTTTTCCCAGGATTCAAAAAATGAGAAGGCATTATCATGATCAAATTCTGTTATATTATTTTTAATTGTTTCTTTGATTATTTCCAGTTCTGTCTTTTTTCTGAATGTGAAAGATTGATGATTTTGTTGGTTTGTTTGCTGTATGGTGAGGATGTTACTTCAGCTTTTATAGCGGGTGATCAGACCATGGTAATATGTTCTGAGAGGAGTTTATTACACAGTTATTGTAACTTGTAAAAATTAAGTCAAGGATGTATCCTGCTTTATGGATGGGTTTGGTTACAAATTGTGACCAGACCAATACTTCCATGGTCTCTAGAAAGATTTCAAATGCTGTTGTTTTATTTTAGGTATGCTGTCAACATATAGTTGATTCAGGATCAGGAAATGTGTTGGTGAAAATTTTGATTAGTTGTAAACAGTCTTTCTGGAGTGTTCCTGGATGGCAATAGGTCAAAACAATATTTAGCAGTGTTGATTTTAGTATCGTAACCTCATAGGGAGGGGTAATTTCAATTTTGCAGGGTTTAAGTTTAAGTTCCTTTTTACAAATTATTAATAGGCCCCCACCTTTCTGTTTTTGCCTGGAGAAGTGAAAAATATCATAGTTAGTGTGTTCAATTTGGTTTAGGAGGACATTATCAATGTCTTTCAGCTATGTTTCAGTAATGCAGAAGATAGTTGGTTTTAATTCCTCTAGTAGATCATTTTTCAGTGGGATTTCTTTTGATAATGATTGGACATTTAGTAAAAGTAGAGTACACATTTAGGTTTTACATTAAAGTCAAGAGGGGGAAACCCTAAGACTGAGTCCTGTTACCAGGGTCCAAATCTAGGCCCAAACCTGAAACTATGACTAAGCCGAAGGCTAGGTACCATTGTTGAGGCTGGGCCTGAGGCCTAGACCCAGATACAAAGACAGGGCCCTGTTGAGACAGGTGCCATCTCTAAGGCCTGGTTCTGGGCCTGGTCATAAGCTTATTCCCTACACTGGGGCCTGACTCGAGTCTGGTTCCCATTGTCAAGGGTTAGGTATGAGCCCAATGCCTAGGCCTAGCTAAAGTCTGGTCTTGTCACCAGAGCGCAAGCTTAGGCCAGGACTATGACCAGGCCTGAGGACTACTATAACTGGAAACCCAAGACCATGTCTTTCGCCATTTTATTTTCTTCTTCTGGAAACTACAAATGACATTGTCTGCCTAAAGGACATGCCACAATGATGCCACTGCAGTGCCTTCCTCCTAAGTTGATGCATCATTTTGATGTACAGCCATAGAACAAATTGGAGACATCTGGTCTGGAAGAAAGCACCACATTGGCGTCACTACAGTGCATCCTTTGGATGGACAACATAATTTTTAGTCTCCAGAAGAAGAAAGAAGATGGCTGAAGGCCTTTTCTGTGGCTCCAGGCCTAAGCCTAGTTCTGTGCCTCTGTGATGGGACCTATTCTTGGTTGGGTCCCAGCAACAGTCCTGGGTCTAGGTTTGGGTCTCAGTAATGGGACCCAAGTTCAGCATGCCACAGCATTAGGTCTATGCCAAGGACAAAGCTTTAGCAATTGGACCCAGCCTTAGCCGAGCCCCAGTGTCAGACCCAGACCTAGGTCTAGGCTTTGGTGGCAGGATCTGGCATTGGGCCTAGGCCAGTCCAGTGCCAGTCATTGGCAAAGGGACCCAGCCTTGGTCAAGCCCTGGTATAAGACCAGTGCCTAGGCCTCTGCCTCAATGATGTGATCTAGCCTTGTCCAGGCCCCAGTGTCAGACCCAGGCCTAGGCCACTTGGGCCGGGCCCCAGCCACAGGCCTAGGCCAGACCTGGGCCTTGGTAAGTGCATAGACTTTGACTTAATTGATGGGATCCTGCCCTGTGCCTGGTCCCAGCTTCAGGCCTAGGCCCAGGCCCAGGTCTCAGTGATAGGACCCAGCCTTGACCAGGTCCCATTTTCAGACCCAGACATATATCTCTGGTCTAGACCTGGGTCTCAGTAATGGGACCTGTCCTAGAGCCAAGCTGCTGTCTTGGGGCTGGCCTAGGCCTGGCTCTCAGTGAATGGACCTGGCCTCAGTCAGGACCCAGTGTCAGGCCCAGACTTAGGCTTTGTTGATGAGATCTGTCCTTGGTCCAGGCCCTTATGTCAGTCCTAGTCCTAGTCCCTAGTTTTGGGCCTCAGCGATGGAACTTGGACTTTGTTGTGACCATAGCAATGGGACTGGGACTAGGCCAAGACCTGGTTCCACTGAAGCCCCTTTTTTGGTAATAATACACCCTAATTTGGTTCATTTGAAACAAAATTAAAATTGACTGATTCATCATATTTTTCATTTTCATTTTGAATGAATGTATATCCCTAGAGTTTTGTATCTTGAGTTGTATATCAAATATTCTAACATAAAAAGTTATTAATATATGTGTGGCTTAGAAGAGAGGATGAATATGTTCGAGACTTTCAAATACCTAAAAGGCATACATAATGCACAAATAGGAACATGTTTTCAGGGAAAAGCAAATCCTGAAAACTAGAAGCCCTGAAATTGGAGTAGGCTTTGCAGTGATATAAAAGAAATATTTTTTTCAGGCTAAAGTAGTGGAGCATGGAGCAGTCTTCTGATGAAAGTGTTGGAAGCAGAAACCAGATTAAAATTTGAAAATGCATGGATTAAGCAAGGATGAGCCTTGGTTGTAGGAAAGTGAGGGTAAGCTCAGTGTTCAAATAGTCTGCAGGATGCAATAGGGATGGAAAATAGGTAAACTAACTGGTCTTTTCCTGCCTTCGTTTTCTATGTTTTAATGTGCAACATTTTGAATGCATTAATATATTAGCATTTATGTTGTGAATTTTGATAGAGAAAAACTACATGAATGCATTTTAAATAACTTATGTCATTATCTGTATTACGGTAGTGTGAAGGATTGTATAGGAAACTCCCTCAGACTACCTTAAAGTACGAGGCATAGCTGTCTTACCTGGTCCTCCTTAAGATATAGACCCACAAGGTATTCTGGGTGAAGGGAGGAACCCCTTACCAGAGTATAAGAACTCAGGGCTAGAGAGGCCCCGGGGAGTAGGCAGGAACCAATTCTATGGAAAGACCTGCTATGTGTGATGTTGGTGTGCTACCTGAACTTAAAGTGAGCTGCATTTTGCTTTTCACTGTAAATAAATTGCACATAAAGGAAATAGCCAAAGACTGCCTCCTTATTCCTCCTGGCTGTTTTCCAAACTACTATTGCTTAAGTTACCACAGGCAACAGTATAACAGCTTTCATTCTTCTTTCTGCTTTCTGTGGCATATTTGTCTTATTCAGCTTGAAAAATGAATTCAATAGCAGTTCAACAGCTAAGATTCACTTCTGGCAAGAGTTGCCTAGGGTTTTTCTTGGGACGTTACAACTCTCTTTGGAGTGTCAGAATTCTATATAAATCAGAGTCAAGGAGTGGGACTGGATTTTGAATGGTGCACACTACCCCTTAGTTGGCCACATAAAAAAGGAGCAGCATCAGGAGAACTGAATTATATTTGTTGAGAAGTGAGAGTGCTGCCCCCATTTCTTGAGGACAATCAGATTTTTTCATTCTGTCTGAATTATTCTACTGTTATGTATTTCCTAAACCCTAAAAAGATATATATGAAATGTAGAATTGTTAATCTAGATCAGTATAGAAAAGCTATATAAAATTAGGACTTGAAACTGGGATTTTGTGGTTCATTCCCAATGCACACATACTGCATAGCATTAATCATAATTTTATTTTTGAAGTTCTTATTTATAAGCAGCAGGAAAGGAAAAAAAAACATATGGCTCATTTACTTTTTGTCCTGAGGAAATGTAGATGTTTAGCAATTTGTGGTAAATTTGTACAAAGCAAGAAAGCAACTTATGTTAATAAGAATGAATAGGCCTGCTAATTAGCTAGCTCTGGCTAGAGGTTTTAAAATGATTGGTTAGAGTGTACCTACCCAGTAATTGGCTACATGAAAGGCTTCATTTTCCATTTCCCACAGTCCATTTTAAATTCATCTCAAATTCCTTTTAAAAATGCTCCAACTTGCTTAAAACAAGTGTCCATGGAGACAAATTGTACAGCAGTTTAAAATGTAAATTAAAACATTTTCACTGTAAAACTGATTTGAAAGATATTTTAAATTATATGGCAGAGAATGCTAAAAAGATTACACTGTAATCTGCTTTATTGTCATGGTCACATATCCTTAGGATGTTTTCACCTAAGCAACTTAGAAGTAGATTAATATTTCCAATTTCTTCCATCCTTTCCCCCAATTGCATACCATTATTTATCTGCTGTCCTCTAGCAGTCAAGTGACACACGTACTGTGCCTTACTTTCTCTCAAGTCAATACAGTAAAGTGCGGCCGCGGTTACCCTGCTCCTAACCCGCTTTCTACCCACTTTTCGGCCGCGTTAGCCCTTCCTCCGATACACAATCCCCTTTAACCTACTCTTACCACGTCCTTAAATCACCGGGTAACCCCTTCTGCCCGCGGCATGTATATTAGATGTAAACGATCGAATTAGCTATTCCCTCCCATACAGTAACGTGCGCCCAGACTATCGCTTTTTTACCCTGCCGTTTTGCCGCGCGTTTAAGCTGCTAATTTACCGCCTACCCTTACCCCTGCATTAGAGGCAGGGGTAAGGGTAGGCGGCAAACTTTCCCCCAGCCCCCGCTCACCTGCCCTGGCCGCGTCCATGGGTGCTGGTCTCCGGGGCAGCCCCAGTCCTCTCCCCTCCTCCCGAAGCAACGAAAGCGAAAAAAAAGCAGAAAAAAAAAGTTGCAAGAGAAAGAGAGGGGAGAGAGGATGGGCAATCCTATGCTCGGGATTGCCAGTCCTCTCTCCCCTCCTCCCGAAGTAAGGCGCGAAAAGCAGCCTTGCTTTTCGGGAGGAGGGGAAAAAGGCTGGCAGTGAAAAGCAACGAAGCGACTTACTTTTTTTGCAGCCCCCTCCGGAGATGGACATCAGCGACGACGGACGTGGCTCCCCTGCCTCCAGCTGCCTGCGAAGATAGACGCATCGCACGGGCGAAAGCGGCCCCTGTGCGTGCAATTGGGCCGCTCAAGATGTGACGTCACGACGTTTGGCGTCACGGCATGTGACGTCACGTCTTGAGCGGCCAATTGCATGCACAGGGGCCGCTTTCGCCCGTGCGATGCGTCTATCTTCGCGGGCAGCTGGAGGCAGGGCAGGGGAGGGGAGCTGCGTTCACTCGTCGCTGATGTCCGTCTCTGGAGGGGGGCTGCAAAAAAAGTAAGTCGCTTCGTTGCTTTTCACTGCCAGTCATCTCTCCCCTCCTCCCGAAAAGCAAGGCTGCTTTTCGCGCCTTGCTTCGGGAGGAGGGGAGAGAGGACTGACAATCCGGAGCATAGGATTGCCCTCCTCTCTCCCCTCTCTCTCTTGCTACTTTTTTTTTCGCTTTTTTTTCGTTTTTTCCACTTTCGTTGCTTGCTTCGGGAGGAGAGGAGAGAGGACTGGCAATCCCGAGCATAGGAGAACCGTCCACTTCCTGGTACCTGTCATTTCAAATGTCATTTGAAATGACATTTGAAATGACAGATACCAGCGTGTCCGTGAAGCGTTAGGCCAGCGCACCCAGGATACTGTATAGCGCTCTATATAGTAAAATGGGTTGCGCAGGCCTAACGCTTCACGGATGCTTCTTAGACGCAGCTTGCATTTGCAAGCTATTTACATACAGTATCGAGCGGTAGGTGAGCTGGACTGTGCGTGCGGCAACCGCGGGTGCGCCCGGCACTAACGCAGCTCTCCCTACCGCTCCTTACTGTATCGGCCCGTCTGTGATACAAGAATCCTTTCAATGAAACTAGATTCTTTACTTCTAAAAGTATTAAAATTATTTACAAGTTTTCTGGAATACTACATGCCCAGGAAAATTTAAGATTTTAATTGCATGGATTTTATTTTAAAACTGTACCATCAAATGCCCTAGCTACACATCCCTGAATAAACCTGATCTAGCCAGACTTTGAAAGTTCGAAGGATTAAGTTTGGTTAGTGCTTGAATGGGAGATGATCTAGAAAGATCAGATGCTAGAAAGCTGGCTGTGACTAATGATTATGATTCTTTTTGGTTATATGAGGGGCTGTGATCTCCAAAATTCATAACAAACAAGATACATAACACCACTGCCACTTGTAAATACAGCTTGTTTCAATATCTTCCTGGTTCCTCTGACTGCTGTAAAAAAACAGATCTGCATTGGAAAAAGAGTCCCGGAATTATTCTCCTTAGCTATAATATTTCTGACCTGTGAATAAAGAGCCATTCTCCTGATATGCGCCATGAATGGCTATCATAGGCAAATGAGGCAGTCTAACAAAGTTCATTGTTTAGGAAGAAAAAAACTACCCCAAAAACCAACCACCCCACCATTAATCCCTCCCACCCACAAAATTGTAGGGGCCAAGTTCCTCCCCAGTCCCCACTTACCTGGTCCAGGGGAAATCTGCTGTGGAGTCCTAGGCTCAGGCACAAGCCATGGCCTTGTGTAGGACTAGGCCCCAGTTGGTTGTCATGACCTTGGCCTAGGTCTATGTGAGCCCAGGCTTTGGGACCTGGTCCCAACACTGAGGTCTTGGCCTTGACCCAGGCCAAGGCATCAAGACTCAGCCTCCAAGTCAGGCCTTGGTGTTGGGCCTAGTTTCGGGTCCAGGCCTAGGCCCAGGCCCAAGCATCGGGACCCGGTCTCTGGACTGGGCCCCATCACCAGGCCTTGGCCCAGACCTTTGCCTAGGCCAAGGCCCAGACATTGGGACCCAGCTTCTGGGTTGGGCCTTGGTGTTGGGGCTGGGGCTAGCCTGGATCTTGACCTAGGCTTAGGTCCAGGAATCAGGACCCAGGATGTCAGATCAGTTAAGAGCAAACTTTTTGGGACCTGGACCTTTGCTAGGGTCTCAGATAAGGCTCCAGCATCAGGCCAGGGCATAGGCTGAAACCCCGGCATTGTGCTCAGGTGTAGGACATGGCCCCTGCATTGGGTCCTAATCTAAGTCTAGGCAAGGCCCCGGCCTCGAGTCTAGTTTTAGGCCGAGGTGCCAGAGCCATGCTCGGGCATAGACCGAGGCCCCTGTTTTGGGTCTTAGACTATTACCTAGGCAAGGCCCTGGCTTTAGGCCTAGATAGAGGCCCAATACATGACTTTTTCTCCCCCCAGTTTTCAAAATGGAACATATTAATTCTGATGAAATTTTATCAGATTTTAAATCATTCAGTTTTGAAAATGACCCGAAATGAAATAGGAAATTTCTTCTCATTTTCTATTTTGTTTCTTCTGAATGCACAGCCCTAGTATGTAGTACCCTTTTACCTGGTTCTATATTCTGGCATGGAGAAGCCAGGATTCTAAAGATAGTCACTACTGAGGCAGCATCCATAACAATTGGTTGCTGAGGTAGAGACTGTTAAGTCAACCATAACATGATAGAATTTCATCAGCTTCATAGCCTCATCCTGCCCTGATACTCACCATGACACCTCCTTATCAATAGGGGCCTCCAGGGAGCTCTGCTCAGAGCTAACCAAGTCATCTCCTCCCTGGTCTTTTGGTTCAGTCTGTGGTGCAGCCTCCTCTCCAACAGGGGACCTCAGCAAGTATAGTCTCCAGCCAGGTCAAACTCCTCCTCCTCGTTGCTCCCACCATACCCAACTCTCGGCCCTCTATAACCCAGCCTTGCCAGAACCAAATCGCTGGCTCATTGAGTTACCTTTGGCTCCTTGTTCTGGCCTCTGTCTTTCTCACTTCTGTCTTTCCTTGTGGCCTCTTGGCCTTCTAGCTCCTTGTCTTGTCTTGTGGCCTGCAGGCCTTCCTGCTTCTTGCCTTGTAGCCTTACTAGGCCTTCTTTTACCTTGTGGCCTTCGGGTCTTTTTGCCTCTTGTCCTGTGGCCTTTTTGGCCTAGCTTTGCCTTGTAGTCCATCTAATTGTCTAGTAGCCTAAGGGCCTCCTCCCTTGCTGCCTTCAAGCTTAAATATTCTGTGTTCTATATTGACTTGCCTAGTTCATGTCCTGTCCTATCTTGTCCTTGTCCTGTTTCTGTCCAGGCATGTCCTGTCTATCCCCTCAACAGCCCTTGCTTATTTCATTACCCATCCTCTCTCTTTAGTTTATCTCTGTTCACAGCCTCACCTGGTCCAGCCTCTCAACAGCCTCTCCTGGTCCAGCCTGTCCACAGCCTCACCTGGTCCTGACTGTTCACAGATTTATCTGGTGCTACCTGTCCACAGCATTGCCTACCAGACTCACCATGTACTGCTGCCGCACTGGAGTCCTACTTACCTCCAGAACCCAAAGGCCCAACCTGAGGGGAAGGGGGCTAACTAAGCAGAAATCCAGCCCATGTTATATTCTGCTATGTATCACCCTTTGGATGATGTACCCTGAACAGTAAGTTAGTAACACAACATGGTTGCACCCCTGCTGTTGACACTGAACCATATGGCTAACTTTGTGAAAGCAATTGACTTTAGGAGCTAATAGACTGAGGAATTTAAGGAGTGGATCTATCTCTGAAAATATTTCAGTTAAGAAGAGAGAAAGAGAAGCAGGAGTGTCTGAATGAGGGTTCTATGCAAAAAGCCAGAGTGCAGACAATCCAGCCAGTGCAGCCTGCAAAAGAGAGCTGTGGGAAGGAAGCCAGCTTTTGAGAGAGAGAGGGGGAGAGAGAGAGAGAGAGAGAGAGAGAGAGGAGCTGCATCCTTGATGTCAAGAGACCAGCAGAAGGAGAGAAGGGCTGTGGATATCTCCAGGAAATTCTAAACTTTGCAACTCAATTTTATGCTGAGAAAGAAAGAGATAAATGTAACCCGACCACTTTGTCATGTTACCAGTAAGCCCTGGGAAATGCCAGATAGAACAGGTTAATGTATGGGGGAGGATCCATTCAAGTTGTGCCCCTCCCTTTGAGGGGCCAGGGAATGGCCCTGCCCCTGAGATGCTTTATAACAGCAATCTCCCAAGAGTCTGGAGGCAGTCTCTTAAAGGTTTTGGAGAGTTAGGAGGCAGGGAGGAACTTATCTTTTTTGTGATTTTCAGGCCCAGTTCAGAGGAAACAGGCTAACCCACCTTGGAATTCCTGACCAGGGTCGGAAGGGTGTTCCTGCCGGTCTAATCCCTAGCTGGTTTGCATACCCCTCTGGGTTGTTTTCGGGATTTTGAAATTTTCTTGATAGGAGCCTTGCTGGACACCCGGGCCTTTCCTGGATTCAGGGAGTGGGGAAACCTCGATCTGGGATGTCCAGGGGATAGGGAAGACCTGCCCTCCGAGGTGGTGACCCGCGGCAAGGGGTAACTCTAATGTCATATTTTGGTTAAGGGAAAAGGACATTAAGTTGAGACATTCAGGAGGAACATTTTTTGGTTTCCTCTTCCTTCCTGCATTGGAGGGAGGTAAGAAATCTGCATTCAGGGATCACTCCCATGAGGGATCCAGAGGAGAGGCTGAGTCTGTATAATTCTGAGGACGTGCAAGAAATGCTAACCAAGAGTACAAGAACTGTAAGGATCCTGGGACAAACCTATCCAGAGAGAGTTTACTCAGTGTAAGGCAGGATGTTTGACCGTCCATGGAAGGGGTGTTCCTGTCCAGCTTACCTTGGTCACCGGGACCACCTGTTCACCTAATTCAGGATAGTGGTGGGATTTCTTGCCTGTTGAAAGATTCCTGCTCACATAGAGATGAATATTGTTGCCAAGGAGAGAAAAGACTGTGGTGCTGGAAACATATTTATTGTGCCATTTGCAACTAATTTATTAGTAAAGACACTAACCCAGTGCATCTGGTGTCTTTATTTGGGCATACACACTCACAGAGATTACCCCACTCCCAGAGATAACCAGAAGGATGTCAACCACCCTTGTAATGGGCCCTTAAAGTACACCTGGGAAAGGGCAAAAGAGAAGAGTTAGACAAGGTTCCTGCCCCAAAGAACTTACAAATATTTTTATGACCCCCATCTATGCAGGATAGGCACACTGGGGTGAGGTTACATAAGTAAAACAAACTTTCAAAGAAATATGCTGAGCAGAAGACAAATGTTTCTTTCAACTTTACAGCTGTAGCTGCTCAGCCTGGGCTGAGAAATAACTCTCTCTCTGTGTATAGCCTGCTGAAACACAAGTTGCTGTGACAGGCAGCCTAGAGACAGGTCTCTGTGATCAGTGCTATGCTGAGTGAACTTTGAGTGATCGCTCCCTGGTGACAGTAAAATAAAGCATTGAGGCGAGAGAACCAACATGCAAGCCACAGCACTCACCCATTGTGTGTCTACAATCTACTCTCGACTGGGCCCCAACTATTATGTGCACAGGACTGGGGATTTTTGGAGTGCTTGAATTCCTGAGTTCTCAGATTTTAAATTATAGCAATAACAAAAGGGGCTGGTTATCTATCATTTTGGTAGTATTTGCTTACATTTTTGCATGAGCAGTATAAGATTATTTGTTGTGATGCACTAGCTCTTTGCTATCATTAAAATGATGTACTTTCCTGGGGACGCACAGAAGTTAATTAACTCTGGTGTCTCCATCTTCAGCAGATGGTGTTTTGATGTACAGTAATTCATTTAAACTGCTGTACAAAAAAGTGGTGCCCTCCACTGAGGAAGGAGGTGCTGAAGCTAATTAACTCAGCGCGTCCCCAGAGGAGACCATCATTGTAAAGAAGAGGGTGATGCATGCAAAGCCTGGACTCTGGTTTTTGGATTGGGTCCTGGTGTGTGGGCCTTGACCTAGACTGATGCGCAGGCTTGAGACCCAACCTCCAGGCTGGGCCCTCGGTACTGGGCCTGTGCCCAGTTCACGACATTGGATCTCTGACTGGGGCCTGGGCTTTTGCTCGTGCCTCAGCCTAGACCCTGGCATTGGGCCAAGACCTCAATGTTATCCTTTGCCTAGACTGAGGCACCAGCATTGTGATTAGGTGTAGGCTGAGACCCCTGATTTGGGCCTCTGTCTATTTTGTTAATGAAGCTGCAGCCTTGAGCCTAGGCCTAGGTTCAATGCGTGACTTTATCAGGGGAGGGTTTCAAAATGAAACATGAAAACCAAGAACATTTTGTCTGAATTGTGATTGTTTTGTTTTGAGAATGAAATGAAATAGAAAATTTTATTTCCTATTTAATTTCTCCTGAATGCATACCTCTTATTTGTTACACTGTCTAATTTGGTATATAATGCACTATGATTGTTCCTTGTTAGTTGCCATGCATATTTTCCCTACCCCATTTACATTTCCTTTTGCTTGCTGGTTGACATTAACAGTACTGAATTACTTTACTTGTGTAATATTTCCTGGAGTACCCTGTATATTCGGTAGGGTGTGTCCAAACAAGAAAAAAGGTTTTTTTGAGGGCGAAGAGGACAAGGAATCCTGGACCCAGTACTCATCCCTCTCGTGCTGTCTACATCATCCACGAAGCCCTCACTCTGCCCCACAGGTTCAGGTGGGGTTTCCTCCCCTCGCTGTGTCAACCACTCTATGTACAGCTTTAATGCAGTTGGTTTCCATCTACTCTGTTTCTGGCTTACAGGGTTAGTTCCCCTCAGATATCTGTTCATAGAGGGGGACTCATTCCTATACAGGCCACACCCCTGGGTAAAGCTACAAATAAAACAATAAACCAAAAATAAAACATTAAGAAACTGGATCAAGAACACCTACACTGGTCAAGTGACTTAAATCTCATCATAAGCTTGTCAAAATAACAAGGCTTTTACTTCTTTCCCATAAGTCAAATAATTCACCTCTTCTCACAAAGTCTCTGGTAAAGTATTCCATAGAGCTGGAGCAGTTATTGAAAATGCTTTTGTGTATCTTGTAACCTAAAATCTCAGTATTAAGAAACAACCGGCATATTTTACTCTGCTGATCGAAGCGGATACAGTGGTACATAATTATAATAATCTAAGAATTGGGCCGTTGACTCTATTTAAAGGTTAACCTTTAAAAATCACCTGAGAAGAAGCAAATACCATTCTGCCTTTTCCAAAGCACATATGTGTCTTGTTTTCACCCTGAAACTGATCCTTGTCCAGAAAGCAAGTCTGCTTGAAAACAAAAGCAGCACAGATTAGCACTCAAACGAAAGAGAACAGTGTACAGTATTGCATTTAATCAAACCACTGGCTCACTGCCTAAATAAGGACTTCAATGAGCACAACTAATCAGAAACAAAGTCAAGTTACATAGTTGAATAGTTTTATAACCTTTGAGGTGAATTTTACAAGTATTACGCATGCATTAATTAAGGGATGTGTGAAGAAGTTGGGTTCGAGTGCCAAGAGGATTTTAAAAGCCGCGGAGATACACAGTTAACTCCTGTAGCCCACTCATCTTTAAAGTTGTCAAAAAGGGCGCGGTAAGGGCGGGATATGGGCATTTCAGGGCATGAACCTAAGATGGGCACTTAAATCTTGATGTGACCCGGCATGTGCCAAGGCCCTGTGCCAGGTAACTGAACTTTTGCTATGGATGACGTGTAAGTTAAAAAAGAAAAAAAACTGGGCAGATTTGCGAGGTTTTAAGAGTCAGGGCTAACTTGGGGGGGGGGGGGGACGGACCTCTCTCTGAAGTGGGGATGAAGTAAAACTGGAAATAGCCTTGGCGCTTGCCCCTTTTAAAATACCCTAATTTATTTAGTAGAAGCGGCATCTGCACGCGCACGCATATGTCCACTTAAAATTTCGCACACATGTGCGCGCAGGCAGGCTATTTTATAACATGTGTGTATGTTATAAAATGACAGTGTCCTTGCACGTGGGCCAACATATGCGCACAAAAGTGCATACATGCGCCGGTTTGAAAGTTACCATCCCTATCAGTATCAATACTTGTGCTATCCACTCAGTGCCAAAACCAGGGGAAACTTCACTAGGGATATGCAGAAGGAAAACATTTGTTTCCATTCTTATTTGTTTTTCCAGAACCCAAATTCATTGCATTTGTTTCATGGTGGAAAAATCAATTTGTTTGATTTGTTTTATTCGTTTTCTGTTTTCCCATTAAAGTCAATGGGGGAAGTATTTGCAGCCTATTTTTGGCTCCAGAATTGTGGTTTTCTTATCAATCCTGATGAAACTTCTGGGGAGCAATCATCAGAACGAGAAAAGATTTTAGTCCAAGGTATTTAGACTGTGGCAAAGTGGCACCAAAGTGGCATGAATAGCCTAAGGCACTTTAAAGGGGCAAAGGGGTACCAGGAGTGGCAAGAGTGCTTTAACAGAGGTGCAAAACAGCAACGAGAGTGTCAAAAACACACCACAGCTTCAGAAGAGAGCACCAATAATAGTTGCATGAACCCTCGAAGGCAGCATGACAGGCAAAGTGGCAAGACAAGTGGCATCAACATCCTACAGCACAATGAAGTGGGAACATAGCAAGCAGAAAGACTATCACCAACAAACTGAGGAACCATGATAGTGGCAAGAACACCACAAGGAATTGAGTGAGTCATCTGGTGTATGGCAGCAAGGCAAAGTGGCAGAAGGTTGATAGGGGCAACATAGGCTGGCAGAGCGGAGGTAGTCAGATCACTGTGGGGTTGATAGGGAAAAGACAAGGAGGCAAGACAAGATGAGGCTCAGCATGTGGCACAACTGTCAACCGGGGCATACTGTCCACCCAACCCGTCTTGAAACACGGACCAAGGAGTCTAACACATATGCTATGTCCCAGTGACATAGTGAGGGCAAAGGGCCATCAGCGCCATTTTGATTACTGGCAGCCGACGGCCCTTTGCCCTTACTATGTCACAGGGACTACCGCTGCCATTGGTCGGTCCCAGTGACATAGTGAGGGCAAAGGGCCGTCAGCGCCATTTTGATTACTGGCAGCCGACTGCCCACGCCCAGGAGATTGCTCCCAGACCGCTCCTGGACCCCCGCTGGACCACCGTGGACGTTTGGCAGGTCTTGGGGGGGTCAGGCGGGTGGGGGGTTGTAGTAAATTAAGTCGGCAGGTCTTGGGGGAGTCAGGAGGGTGGGGGGGGTTGTTAGATTTTTAGGGTTTTTTTTTATATTCGCTCCATAAGACGCACATACATTTTCCCCCCACTTTTGGGGGAAAAATGTGCATCTTATGGAGTGAAAAATACGGTATTTCAAAACAGCTGATGAATAGAATATCCAATAATTAAAGACTCATGGAAATTTTGAAAGCTTTACCAAACACCAATAACATATTTCAGACACATCACATACTACCCAATAATTAAAATGGTACTCAATCAAGAAAAATGAACTTATAAAGCCACCTTTACTTACCCTCTCAAGCAGTTCTCCTACTCCCTTCTCTTGCAGTCCACACCAGAAGCAGCAGTAGCTACTGAAGTTGTCCCCACTGTCCTCTTCCTTAGGGACCACAACCAGTCTCTTCTTTCTCTCTCACACACACACACACACCAGTCATCTCCCTGATCAGTATTTCTCACACATGCACACGTCACCTCTCTGGCCAGTCTCTCTCAATCAGACAATGCTCTCGCTCTCTCTTACTTACACATAGGCTTTCAATCACACACAGGCTCTCTCTGTTTCACTTACACACAAGCTCTCAATCACACACATGTTCTATCTCACTTACAAACAGGCTTAATCACACACATGCCCTCTCTCACAGTCACAAGCCAGCCAAAACATGCTCCATCTCTCTCTCGCACACACACATTGGCACACACAAGCACCCTCCCTGACTCACATATACACCATATACATATAGAAGCACCCTCCCTCTCATATATACATGAAGTACCTTCCCCGTCTCACACACAGAAGCACCATTCCTTTCTCACACACCACCACATACACACGCACACACACACACACACAGAAGCACCATTCCTTTCTCACATACACACCACACACACACATAGAAGCACCATTCCTTTCTCACATACACACCACACACACACATAGAAGCACCATTCCTTTCTCACATACACACCACACACACACATAGAAGCACCATTCCTTTCTCACATACACAGAAGCACCCTTCCGATCTCAAATACATATACACACAAAGGCCCCCAGCTGAACAGCTTGTCTCCATTGCCGGCTGGCTGCGCCGGTCTTCATTTCTCCAGCGGTGGCTGGCAGCGGCCATCTTCATTTCTTCGGCCTAGTCTAGGGCTGCGCCAGTCTTCATTTCTCCGCCGGCGGCTGGCAGTGGCCATCTTCTTTTCTTCAGGCTAGTCTCAGGCTGCGCCAATTTTGTTTTCGTCGGCCCCGCTGGTCTGCTCTGCATCGGCGACTGACTGCTCCAGTCTTCATTTCTATGGTGGCGGCGGCTGGCAGCGGCCATATTCTTTTCTTCGGCCCTGCTGGCCTGGTCTCTATATTTCTTCGGCCCGGCGCCCTCAATGGCCCAGAGCAGAGGAGGCCACGTGATCCGCTAATCCGGTCCACCGGGGGAAGCCCAATCCCCCGATAGGCCAATCCGCCCCTACTCTTACATGGCCTTCTATTTCTAAAACACCACGGCGTGAACCAAAAGAATGGAAACGTATGATATGTTGCATTTGTGGGGGTTTGCCATGCGTTTCACATACCCACAAATGCAACGAATAGGGACCTATACATTGCGGATTGCACATTCGTTCAAAACGAATGCACATCCCTAAACTTCACTGCAAGCAGTATGTCACCCACTAGCACATAGTAAAGGGAAGAATAAATGTTCAATTCATCATTTTGTTCTTTTGATCCTTAAGGTGATAAATCCAGAGTACTTCGCCCTTGTAGAAGCTTTTTTTCACAACTCCCTATTTTTAACACAGCAATATGTTCCAGGTGATTACTCTTAATGTACAAACATTGTGACTGAAATCCTTAAAATGCAGAAATAAAAAACTTACTAACCACTGCTATATTAATAAATTTAAAAAGGCAGGGAATAGGATAGGGGTATTAAAAGTTAATTGAAGTAATGTGGTATGAAATGTGTTTGTGTGAATGTCAGCTAAACCCTCTTGAGAAATCTCTGCCCTTGAGCAGATGTTTGGACTATTAAATAGTACATTCATATGTTTCTATAATCTGGAGAAGTCTGACAATATGCTCTGGGAAAGGTGCATTAATAGTGATTGTTTGTTGCCTGCTACATACCACAGCAGTAGAGTTATCACCTACCAGCCAACACAGAGGAGGATCTGTAATCCTATTCTCCATAGCAATTGCAAGATTTATAAACATTCACAACTCAGTATGGATTACTTCAACTGCAAGTACCAGTATATGTACAATCTTTCTATATCTTAATACATATAGATGGTTTTTTTTAATATTAAACTACCCAAGTTTTATTTTGACAGGTATTATGTGATTTTTTTCTTCACAGTCTTGTTTCCTCATTTCCTTGTCTTCTGTTTCCTTTGATTTCACTTTCCTTGAAGAAATGAAGATAGTGATTGATAGAATGCAGTGTAATTCATGACATTGGTATAATAAATAGAGATGTGAATCGTGTCCTCGATCGTCTTAACGATCGATTTCGGCTGGGAGGGGGAGGGAATCGTATCGTCGCCGTTTGGGTGTTTAGAGTATCGTGAAAATCGTTAAAATCGTGAACCGGCACACTAAAACCCCCTAAAACCCACCCCCGACCCTTTAAATTAAATCCCCCACCCTCCCGAACCCCCCCCCAAATGCCTTAAATTACCTGGGGGTCCAGCGGCAGTCCGGAACGGTCTCCTGCAATTGAATCGTGTTGTCTTCAGCCGGCGCCATTCTGCGCCGCCATTTTGCAAAATGGCGGCGGCCATAGACCAACACGATTCGACTGCAGGAGGTCGTTCCGGACCCCCGCTGGACTTTTGGCAGGTCTTGTGGGGGTCAGGAGGCCCCCCCAAGCTGGCCAAAAGTCCCTGGGGGTCCAGCGGGGGTCCGGGAGCGATCTCCTGCTGCAAATCGTTTTCCGTACGGAAAATGGCGCCGGCAGGAGATCGACTGCAGGAGGTTGTTCAGCGGGGGTTCCGGATCCCGGCTGAACGACCTCCTGCAGTCGATCTCCTGCCGGCGCCATTTTCCGTACGGAAAACGATTTGCAGCAGGAGATCACTCCCGGACCGCCGCTGGACCCCCAGGTAATTTAAGGCATTTGGGGGGGGGTTCGGGAGGGTGGGGGATTTAATTTAAAGGGTCGGGGGTGGGTTTTAGGGGGTTTTAGTGTGCCGGTTTTCCTGCCCTCCCCCTTCCCCCGATTTACGATTTTTTGACGATAAATCGGGGGAATTGGTATTGTATCGTGGCCCTAACGATTTTTGACGATTTAAAATATATCGGATGATATTTTAAATCGTCAAAAAACGATTCACATCCCTAATAATAAATGTGTATAGAGTTTAAATAGAAGCACTTACCAAAACTCTGGTATTCCCAATGTTCCTGATGAAAACAAGGTCATATATAGGGATGAGCAATCATTTTTAACAAAATTATTTTAATTACAATAATTTTTTACATGAAACAACCAAAAGGAGGTTTTTTTCTTCCTGATAGGGCATGGCATTTGTTTTCATTTTGTTTTCTCCTTTTTTAAAAATTGTTTCATGTTGCAAGAATGAAAAGAAACAAAATTTAAAAAACCCAACAAAGTGAAAAAAGAAATATTTCTGCACCACCCTAATATATAGATATAGTGGTAAATAATTACCCGTTGGCTATCATGAAAATGTGTTTCAGATATGCAATAATTCATGCAGGCAGACTATATTATGAAATAGCAAACAATAGCCTTCTCAGTCGGTAAATGGATAGGATTAAAAATGTATTTCTGGTCAAGGCAAAATCACAAGGATAACTCAACGATTAATGAGATAACTAGTGCTAGGTAACCAACAAAAGTCACACATGAAACTGAAAAGGTGAATTTTAAAAGAGATGCATGTGCCAAAATTGGGAGATGTGCGTGCATGTGGGATATGTGCACGTCCAGCCAATTTTTAAAGGTGCCAACATGTGTGCACAAGTAACAATACGTGAATATCTCACTTTGCACAAAAAGGGTCATGGTTTGGGCATGGTGTGCATGGGGCATGGGCATTCTGGGGTGGGCCAAGAGATGTATATATAAGCATGTACATGCCTGGGTGCACACCCAGGTCTAATGCTGTATAACTTTACTTCTGCTATTGAGGTGGTGTAAGTCTAAAGAAAACTGTTTGTAGATATCTCACAGATGTTTGAAGGGTCTGGGGGGGATGCAAGCTTACAAACCAGGGGGATTTGAAGAATCTAGCTTTAGACTGGGCAAAACTGCTGAACAAACTGGTGAAACTGGTCATGGTGTGGATGCGCACCTGTCATAAAATCCCCCCGCTTACTCAGCTCAAACTTGACCTTATGCAGCTGTGCACACCCATTTGCAAAATTAGGTGCACATATGCACAAGCTGCAGCTATTTTATAACATATGCACATATGTGTGCACATGTTATAAAATGGCCACATATCTGGGCACGTGCTGACACACACATATTTCATGCCTGCACTCCCATTTGAAAGTTACCATCTCTGCTTTTGAGAACATCAGATGTCATCTAAAAAAGAGACTTTTGAAGTAATTAAATCTTGCAACATCTTATTTCTTAATCCTTTATAAGGTTTTATAGCCTGCAAAGATTACAGTTTTCTCTATGACTATTACAATTCAGTATTGCATGAAAAGGAAAGGCAGCTATACAGAAATACCATTTAAAGTGAATTGGACCTCTTATCATCCAAATTGGTATGATCAATAGATGGGCTGCCTATTCCACTACTGGTTCTGGGTCCATATTTTCAAGTGAATATTCATGGGGATTGGGAGAATTCCATGGAACATGCTGTGTGCTCTGACTGGGGCTTCACTGCCTCTTTCCCCTACTAAAGAATGAGCAGCCTTCTGTTTGATACAGTCAGATTCTTTCCCTGAGCTGATACAGAGAGAATCATAGTCCTCCTGAGGTATTTTGAAGGCCCTTTTAAAAAGAAGATGTGGAAATTATTAATTTTATAGCTGGCATCTGATATGGAATCCTGATCTGTCTGTTTCTACTCCCTTCTGTACGCTACAATCTACAGTTTTATGAACCATTGTATGTATGTGATAACTTAAGGCTAACGTTTTGTTCTAGGGATGCACATTTGTTGGAAAGAAATGGCTAAAATGCAATATATGAGTCCATTTTCATTTAATTTGTGGACCCCCAAAATGAATGGAAGGGTCCCACAAATTTAAAAAAAAATTCATCTAATTTTTTATATTAACAACTCAAGTTTATGGCTCATTCAAGTCTATTTCTGTGATAAGCAAACAAAAACAGGTGTAAGATCTAACTGATAACTATAGCAACCAACTGAAGCCTGTGTGACATCACATCCTCCTTGGAGCCAAGGTGGAACAAGTTGGCAAGGAGACTACACGTAGGACAAACCAAAGTGAAGTACCTTTTTAACTAGCCAATAGCTACCATCTGGATCAAGTGACACTGACATCCTCTCAGTGAAAGGTATGAGCATGTACACAAAACTCTTTCCTCCCTAGTAGTTAGTAGAGAAGAATTTGGTTTTGAGAAGCTTCCTGAGAGTTCATAAAAGGCTTTAAAAAGTTGGCTTTGGCACTGGTAAAGGGCTATTTCTGTTCTTCTCTGCTGCAGTGGTCTCAATCACTGTATCAGAAACAAAGAGGCAGTGGAACTGTGCCTTTTCTGTTCATTAGAGGAATATTCAAGTGTAGACATTGAAGCAGTGCTTTTGTCTAAGTGTCTAATGCTGACCAATGAGGTTATCTCTTCACTGACAAGTGAAGAATAAAAATAATCTTACCAGGCTGCCAGCCTTGTTGTTTCTGTTTAGTTTTCTAACATATTTTGTGTGTGGAAAAGGAATCATTCAGCAGTGCACTGCACAACACACACACATACACTGTATAAATGTGTGTGTGTGTGTGTGTGTGTGTGTGTGTGAGACATTTCTGCACACAGTAGAATGGTATTGACCGTGGTAGTACAGTATCAATAAATACATTTCCTTTGTTAAGTCCAAACTCCATGAGAAGAAAGAGAAAAGGAGGGAATGGAAGCCTTGGTAGGAGAAGAGGAATTACTGCTATCCAGATCAGTCTAGTAGTAGCAGTAGAGAGGAAAAAGACAGCCCTTTCCATAAACTGAAAAGAAATGTTCATAGCTGCAGAATGGCAGTAGTAGAAGAAAGCTCAAGGCAGAAGCAAATGAAATTTGAAGAGTATGTGGCACCCTCACTTCTCCTTCTTCCTCTTATTTTGGAGTAAGGAAAAAGATGAGAGAGCCATCTAAGGCTGACAGTAGAAGGGCAGGGGCATGGATTGAGGCAGCAGAAGTGCAACAGTTAAAAAAAAGCAACAAGCTCCTCTACATAAGTGTGGGAGTAGCTTGCTTATTGTGGCAGTTACTACCCCTAACCAATTAAGCTAGATACTTCACTTAGATGCAGCTCCAGCACTACTTTCTACAGCAATGGCAGGGGTGGAAGTGAAATAGAACCAGTTACTAAGGGCCAAGAGTAACAGATAAGTATGAGAAAAAATAAGTGTGAAAGATTGCTGGGCAGACTGGATGGGCTGTTTGGTCTTCTTCTGATGTCATTTCTATGTTTCTATATTGGTTACTGCTTCTGAGGCAATGGAGGAAGTATTTTCAACAACTGATTCTGAGGAAGAATCTTGTCTGGGATTTCTTGAATCAGACATTAAAGAGCTAGTAGCTTAAGAAACATTTTTAGGGGGGTTTCAGTAGCTTTGAGTCATAAGTGTGGTGATGGTGGAGATATATATTGATGGTGCTGAGAACAATCTCTTGGAAAAGCAAGCAATGTAGGTATATTCCATGAGTGATGCCCATGACATTTTTCCTCAGGGTCCATTCTCAACCTTAAAACCAGTAACAGCATCAGCCTCCGATATAGAGAAGAGATCATGGAAGACATACCTGATCTGAAAGCACTTTATAGTGAGGGAGGACCAGTGTCTTGCTTAGTGTATTCACTACAGGATCAATATTATTCAAGGGAAGCAAGTGGAGCATCTGAAACATTCTGATATACAGTACCTGTTAGTATTGGCATCAGGGGATGGTGACAATATTAGCCTGGGGATTCTTTCTGATACTCAAAGTATAAGCTAGAGGAAATGGTTTCAAAGCAGCCATTCAACCTCAGGAGGATGCATGTGATGAGCTACAAGGCTGCTCTCCTTCTTCTGTTCAGTATAGGAGCAAGTGAGAGAGAGGATATGAGTGGGGCCAGGAAGGAGAGAACCAATATCATGAGAGGGAGAGTAGATTGTGCCATCTACTGCCACCAATGATACTCTTCCAGGATGGGTGTAGAGTCTGCTGTCACCAATATTTTTTGGGAATTTTTTTAAAGTGTTGCAAGCAATATAAAGGTGTTCTGTAACTTCCCTCATAGCTGTCGGGATGGGCAGTACTATAGACAATTACCTCTATCACCTCCTATACTATATAATCCAAATTGCACAGAAAAGATCACAGTTTATTTTGCCACAGAATTAGACTTTTATTTGCCAGACTTTCCAGGTTTAGCAGTTAAAATAAAATAGACTATATATATATATATATATATATATATATATATATATATATATATATATATATATATATACTGTCCTTGCTGCTCAATATCATTTTATACTGTGTAAAGCTCTGCATCATTAGTAAACTTAACAAGTTCCCCCAGCGAAAACGACCAGACACGTTACCATAAGAGATCGCGCCACCTCCACAGCTGGCCCTCTTCTGTGGAATTCCATTCCTACAGACCTCAGACAGGAGCCCTGCCTCCTAACTTTTAGGAAAAAACTTAAGACTTGGTTATTCAAGCAAGCTTTTCCGGACACAACCTAATGACACAATCCAATGACTCCTAAAACACCATGCCTCTTGTATATAACATTTATTTTGTATACTATACTTAAATTGTATATTATTTAACCATTTCTATTCTCTCCTATCTTCTTCCTTCTCCAAGTTAGGCTACCCTTGTTAAATGTAACTGTACCTTCGATCACCACAGTTCTAGTTTTTATGTATATAATGCACTCCTGTTTTATGTAAACCAGCAAGATATGTTTTCATGATTGCTGGTATATAAAAATTCTAAATAAATAAAAAATAAAAATAAATATTAAAGACTTTGACTTGTTTAGGATATATTAATAAACTTAACAAGCTAACTAGCTCTACAACATTAGGAGATTACCTTCGGTTTCACCCTGAAGCAATCTTTGAGGAGGCAGTCTCTATCGAAGGGAGCAGACATTCTTGGCCCCAATCATTTGCTGGGATAAGGCTTTCTGAGCCCTAGAGAAGAAAAAGACAGGTTCAAGATGAACAGCCAGGTAATATCAGAGCTTCTTACATGTGCAGCATTGGAGCTCATTTGTTTCATCCTAGTGAGGGATGGTTGTGTGAGTTCGGGCATCATCTTCAGGTGCTAATGGTTCTTCTTTCACCAGTCCCCAGAGCACTCTTCAAAACTGCTTTTAACAGGTAAAACATGATTATGGAAGAAGCTCAAGCATGGTCAGGCAGTGGAATAGACAGGGTTGTTTCTCTATTTCAGACTGCTGGCTCCCCTTTCTCATCAGGTGAGTCATTGCTTCTGCTGTGTGGCAACCCGACTAGGATATGCAACCTCTTGATGCAAGAGCTGTCTTGCTGTATCTGTGCTTTTTTGTGAGCTGACCCTTCTGATAAATTGCCCTTTCGGTAGGCTGTTTTTCATTTCTGGGCAGATTTGGGCTGTTTTCACTTCTGTGACTTGTCCCTGACCTGGGTAGTGTTAGCTTACATTTGTAGAAGGAACTTAAAGACCGTAAGTTAAACAGGAAGATGAGATAACCTGGACCCATATTCTTATTCTGCTCAAAAGTTCCTTGTTTTTCTGTTAAACATATGTGTTGGCATCCATCTTGTGGGGGTCAGTATTAATATTTGGTTGCATACAGTGAAACCTATGGTATCTCCTACATAGTCCTTAGTCTCCTCTTCCAGTGGCCAGAATTGGCTAATTTTCTGGCAAGAGCCCAATTTTGCAGCCTTTACTACAACTGACAATTGTGGGACACAGGGGGTCCTGACTCCCCCTTATAAAATCTCCTCCAGGGTTGCATTTAGTAGACAGGTTATCCCCAGCCTGTACAACAAGTGCCATATTTGTATACAGGTGCAGCTGGCTAAGGCAGAAGTGAGTAGCATACATTTCACAAGTGATATCTAGACCAACATGAATGCTCCACATACTTACCTCTTCCTGAAAGCACACTTATGGGACCTGGCTGAAATGGGATAGGCAGGATTTCTAGCAGTGACCAAGCATCAGGATGTGGGTGGGCTGTGCTGCACACCCAGATGATGGATAGCTGCCAAACCTCATGTAATATTCTGTCAGCTAGGGATATGCATTTGTTTGAAACAAATAGGTAAAACATAATGAATGAGAACCTATTCATTTCAATTTTGGTTGCCCAAAATGAATAAAAGGTTCCCACAAATGAACAAATATTATTTGTTCCATTTTTGTTTATGCTTCCAATTCATTTATTTGTCCCATTGAAGTATATGGCTTTCCCTGTGGAAAAAAAAATAAAACATTTTTAAATATTGTCACGATCAGGCCCATCCGCTCAGCATGCTGTGGGGCTTTGCTGGGCTTCAGGCCTCCGGCTTCGCTCCTACTACTTCCTGTCCACTTGCACAGCTCCTGCACAGCACTGCTATGGACTCCTCCCGGCCTCTAGTCAGAGTGCCAGGCCCAGTCCTGGCACTCCCAAACAGTATCTTAATCAATAAGGAGTTTAATGTGGTGCTGTAGCTCACTGGCTGCAGCCTTATACTAATGCGGGGTTGTCCTTACAAGCCCCAGGGTAAACAGCATTTAAAACCACAATTCCCTTCCAGCCTTGCTCATACATCCGTACAGCAATACAGGATTTACCATCCCCCAACCTCCTGGTTATTCCACCTCCATAGAGGAACAGCTGGAGCTTTCCTCTCCCCAGCTTACCTCCATCTCCTCCTCCAGAGACTCTGAGGAGCCGGGCTTTTGTGGCCAGGTCCACCACGGTGGCACGCCCTCTTCCTCAGCCTCCATAGACTCTGCTGAGTCATAGGGATCAGTCCCAATTTCCTCCACCTGTTCCTGCTCAGGCTCCAGCCAGGGGTCAGGTGTTGGTTCGGGGAACCTGGGAAGTGTAGTCTTTGCTACCTTCCTCAGCGCCCTCCGGTGGCTAAGTTTGGTACCACTAGCTTCTGCTTGGCTGTGTCTCAGCTGTTTCTGCCCCGGGCCAGGTCGTACTGCATCACAATATCTATACCAACTAGCCTATCCCTTTGTGACCTCATTGCCTTGTTAGAGCTGAGTCAGAGCACATTGGCAAGAAAATCATACACCCATGACAAATCACAGTGAAACATTTTCTTAATTAGCCTATTGCTATTATCTGGATTACGTGACACTGACCCACTCCCTCAAGAAGATCTGAGTATGTACCAAAAACACTGTATTCCCTCTCTAGTTTTGGTCAGAGAAGGATACACTTGAAGGAAGCATTCACAGAATTAAAAAAAAAAATCATAAGCTTTTTTGGATTTTAGGCACTGGTTAGTTACTTAAGAACATAAGAACATAAGAAGATGCCATACTGGGTCAGACCAAGTGTCCATCAAGCCCAGCATCCTGTTTCCAACAGTGGCCAATCCAGGCCATAAGAACTGCACTGGTGTCCTGCAGTGTGCCAATCTCCAGAGAAAGAAAGACAGTAGTATTTGCTGCTCATTTCTTTCTTCATTGGGAGATGGTTTGGATGGGAGACACTGTGGGCATCATTGCTAGTGTGTTTTTTTAATGTCTTGGAACCAGTGAGGTGAATGATCAATTCACAGAGATTGAAGTGAAGAGTCTATACTAGGCTGCCGGTCTTTTTTTGTCTTTGGAATCTATGTCAGTATTAGTGCATGCAGCGCAGCACACATACACTATACACTGTATGTATGTGTGTGTGTATGTAATAGACAGTTCTCCACACATACAGTAGAGGGTACTGTGAATGGGGATCCAGTTATTGTACCAATAATAAATAATTCTTTGTAAAATCCAGATCTCCAGTAGGCAGTGTACTAACTTAAAAAACAACAAGAGTGCTACACAAAACAATAGCATGATAAATAGAAAATTCAGTAACTATTTAAAATTAAATATTCCATATCACATGAGATAAAATATATATTACAAAGTTTAAAATCAATTAAAACATAAATATAAGAAAATAAAATAAAAATGTAATAGATCTAATACACGCGACATGCCATGTTGCAACAAAGTGTGTACATCAGGGGTGATTATATAAAATTACTAGCTGAACCCTGCCATGCATTGCAGTGGCTGAGCCTGGTTAAGTTGAAAAAACAGAATAGAGCAGTAAAGGTTACAGTTTGTGTGTTGTTGTTTTTTTGTACCCCAAATGAACAGCACCAGCAAAGAATAGTTTAAATATGCAAGCACACCTTCCTGGCCCCCCCCCCCCCAACCCGGCAAAATACAGCAACCCATGCTACAGCCCCCCTCTCGGGAGATGTGGAGAATGAGTGCCCCCCCCCTGTGAAAAACACACGGCGGAAAATAAGAACGGTCCTCCACCGTGCTCCTCCCCGGCTACCTGTGTAAACTGCCAGCCGGTGGCGAGGGTGTGTGCTAGGGTTTGTTCCACCGGCTGCCATGTCGCAAAATTTCACCGGTGAAAGATGTGCATCAGGATTCCTGACCTAGTAAGGGCAAATGTCCGCTGAGGATATGGCGCCGACGGGCTCTTGCCCTTACTATGTCACATGGTGTACCGACGTTGTTGTTGTCTCCGTATAGCATAGTAAGGGCAAGGTCCGCCAGCGCCATTTTTGTTGATGGCATCCGACAGCCCTACTGAATGCGATGTGTCCCAGACCGTTCCTGTGGTGCCGGCGGAGAAGCACGGACTTGTTTCAGGTGTAGTGTGTGAACGGAGTGCAGTGCGTGGGTGGGTGGAAGAGGGTACTTTAATTTAAATTCGGAGGGTGTGTGAAATGCGTGGCTTCCCAATGTAGCAGCCAGGAATCCGTGTTTTGGTGTGTTTTGGGGAGGGTGGGTGAAGTAAGTGACATTGGCAGGCGTGTGGGTGGGGGTGTGTGGTGTGATGAGTGTGGATTTCTGTGTGTTATGAGGGAGTGTGAATGAAAGACAATAGCCCTGTGTGGGGGTGGGGTGTGGTGTGTGAGTGTGTGTGTGTGAAAGTGTAAGAGGTTGCGCTTGTGCCGACAGCCACCAGATGTCGCTGTTTTGTGTAAGCAATTTTTAAACTTGTATTGCCTGTCACAGGTGTTACCTATATGTAATGTAAATGTATAAGATCCTTCCCATATGGGAAGTGAATGTTGTGTGCAAATTTGAACGCATTCGGTTAAGCGGTTGGCGAGATTAGCGACGATGTACAAACTATTTAACATTTTTATTTATATAGATTGTCCATTGTTCATATCTTTTGAATTTCTTCTTAATTGATTTATTATGTACTCACGAGTTTATTCTCTTTTCGATTGTAAAGCTTGTTGCTAATTTACTGTTGATTGTGAACCGAGGTGATGTTATTAACGTGCCGCGGTATATAAAAAACTTCGAAATAAATAAATAAATAAATAAATATCAAGAAACTATAATTATCAATTATAAAATGAATACAATTATAATAAACAATTCAAAATGAGGCACAAACTTCAAACCTTTTCCACTGAAAAGGAATCTGTAGAATTAGGGATTATGAAAAGAAACTCAGAACCAATATTAGTAAATATTCCTTCATGGGGAGGGTGGTGGATGCCTGTAATACCCTTCTGGAAGAGGTAGTGGGGACAAAAAAAGGATGGGATAAATACTATGGATCCTAAAGGCTAGAGAATCAAAATTAAGAAAAGAGTGCATGGGGATAACCTGTATGGAGTGCAATTACTAACCTTAACAGAAGTCATGGGGACTATATACCTTTACCAATTAGCTTTGATATTTTTGATGCAACTGCAACATCACTTTCTGCTTCATTGGTGGTGGTGGTGGTGGTCAGGGTATGGAATTGGATTCAGATGCACAGCCAATGCTGGCCTCTGACTTTTATAGTCAGAGTACTGATATGCAAACATTATGGTAAGACACACAGGATAGCTTCTATGGCCAAGTACAAAAGCAAAGCATGTTCAAGCAGCATTGTCTTAATTATCAAGAGGGCTGCTCACTCTGTAAAAATGCTGCTAGCAGTAATTAAGTTATGGTTTGACAGTTGCTTGGTTTCGATTGTAAATATTACTATTTCCATTATATTAACATTAAAAGGAATGGCCTATCCGCAATGAATATACCATATTCATTTGATCCCAAAAATGTATGAACAAGTCCCATGAATTAAACATGTCATTTATTTCATTCGTTTTTGTTTCCCCATTGAAAAGCATTGGCTGATTAAAACAGTAGACTCTGAGGCTGGGCAGGTCATGTGGCAGTTTCCAAAGCAACCAGCCCTCATGCCTATGACTCATGTGTGAGGTCAGAGGAGAACTGGGATCTGTTGTCAAGGAAACCAGACTGACAAGGCAAGGGAACATACCAGAGGGAAGCATTTTTCTAAATCAGTGAATTACTGAACTTTCCATCCTTTGTATTACAATCCCTGATTGTTTCAGTTTGCAATTGGATTCTATCTCTCACTTGTGGAGGATACATCCTGCTTTGCTATTGTCTTAGAATTCTGTATTACTACAGATTTCTGTATCAACAATGTTTTTGTTCAATATTAGAAGCATTCCATCTGTTCTAATCCTGTTACCTGTTAGCTGCTGTTACACTGTGTTAATTTGCACAGGTCTATAATTTTTTTAAAACATCTCACTGTTTTCACCGCTACTTATTTAGGAGAAGATTAGTGTTCTCCAGCATTCCCTTTCCTTTAGGGGAAGTCACTCCAGGCTGCCTGGCTGGCACTGGATATTTTTGCAAGGCTTTATTAAATTTTAAACTTGTTGCTACCAGTGTAGTATCAGCACGTAGCTGAACTCTGCCAAAGTTTCCCACATAGAGAGGCTGTTTTAACTCTATTTGTCTGGGTCTGGTTCTGTTAGATATATCAATGTATCCACCAAGAGTGCAATAGGTCTGTGCCAGTTACTACCACAGGTACATCCAGCCATTTTGTGGATTATTTTATTTTGCTACTGCATTTACATTGCTAATGCACTCCCTTTTACTTTTGTTTTACCAGTAGTGAGCTCACCCACATAGTATAGCACTATATCATTGTGTTTTCTATGTGTGTTGTGTGCATCAGCATACACTGTAGTCACTAGAAGAGCAAAATACTACAATTATTCTACTGTAGTATATTTTATCTGTGTTGTTCAACCTTACACACAGAAGGATCACTGTAGTAGTTCATCACATTAGTGTCATCAGTGTGACTAACCACAAAATTCTAAAAAATAAAGATTAATGTACAACCGTTTTGTCCTGCACTGCAGCAGAAAAAAAATCCATCATATCAGGCAAAGGATGTGGATAGCCTGCAGTTGTTGGCAGGGGATTTGCTAGACAGATAACAGTGAGTCCCCCAACTAAGATAAAGAGGGATTTTTTCAATTACCAAACATTAGTAGGAGAGATGGTCATGTCAAGTTACAAGAATTGCAATACAATTGCAGAAACAGATTCCTGAGAACATCCATGGCCAAGGGTTAACTGTTTAAATCCCTCCCACCCTACCCCTCTGTCTACCCACCCCTAGGTTTGCTTTTCTGATTATAGCCTACCTAAATCCATAATTGACAACAGGATAAAATAGTACATTGGTATTTCCTTAGGTGTTAACCATCAAATTACCAAAATGAGGACTATTCAATAGAGATGTGAATCGTGTGCCCGATCGTTTTAACGATCAGGTTCGGATGGTGGGAGAAAAAAATCGGATCGTTAGAGATGTGAATTGGAATCGGTTCTGATTCCAATTCACATTGTTAATTTTTTAGTGAGGCCTGAGCAGATAAAAAAAACCTCACCCCGACCCTTTACAAATGACCCCTTTGCTCTCCCACCCTCCCGAACCCCCCCCCCCAAAATGTTAAATTACCTGGTGGTCCAGTGGGGGGGGGGGGGGTCCCTGTGCGATCTCCCGCTCTCGGGCCATCGGCGCCATTTTGGCTACCACTGATAAAAATGGCGCCGATGGCCAGATAAAAAAAAAACCCACCCCGACCCTTTACAAATTACTCCTTTGCTTCTCCCACCCTCCCAACCCCCCAAAAACCTTTTACATGTACCTGGTGGTCTAGCGGGGGGTCCAGGAGCCATCCCTTCAATCATACCCGCGGTGCCAGTGCTGGAGGTTTCAAAATGGCGCCGATCGCCTTTGACCTCACTATGCTCAGGGAGCGATGGTCGCTCCCTGTGACATAGTAAGGGCAAAGGCGATCGGCACCATACTGGCAGTCGATCGCCTTTGCCCTCACTATGTCACAGGGAGCGACAGTCGCTCCCTATGACAAAGTGAGGGCAAAGGCAATTGGCGCCATACTGGCAGTCGATTGCCTTTGGACTGGGGGAGGGTAAGGAATTGGTTTTAAAGGGTCGGGGTGGGTTTAGGGGTTGTTTTGGTGTGCCGGTTTTCCCACCCTCCCCCAAATAATTCCCGTGCCCTATTTAATAATACAATACAAATGCCCCTGACGATAAATCGGGGGCATTTGTATTGTATCATGCACTCTAACGATTTAGAACGATTCTAAAATTATCTGACGATAATTTTAATCGTTCAAAAACGATTCACATTCCTACTATTCAATGTAACTATTGTGGAGCTTATATTAGGGATGTGCAGGCAAAACGTTTTCGTTGCGTACACGATCCGTATTCATGGGGGGTCAATTCCGTTTCATGCTGAAGTATGGAGAATTCAATAAGTTGTCGATCTGTAAATACATTACTACTAAATTAACTACAACCCCCCACCCTCCTGACCCCCCCAAGACTTACCAAAACTCCCTGGTGGTCCAGCGGTGGGGTTCGGGAACTCACTCACACCCTCGGTGCTAGTTTCATCATGGCGCCGATAGCCTTTGTCACAGGGGCTACCGGTGCCATTGGTCAGCCCCTGTCACATGGCCATCGGCACCATCTTGTGCTCCTACCATGTGACAGGGGCTGACCAATGGCACCGGTAGCCCCTGTGACATAGTATGGGCAAAGGCTATCGGCGCCATTTTGAGTCCTGACGACGGACGGCAGGTCGCTCCGGGACCCCCGTTGGACCCACAGGGACTTTTGGCTAGCTTGGGGGGGCCTCCTGACCCCCACAAGACTTGCCAAAAGTCCAGCGGGGGTCAGGGAGCTACCTCCTTTCACGCCGTCCATCCGATCCCAATACTCAAAATGGTGCCGATCGCCTTGGAAAATTAAGTGTGTGCATAATGCATATATAATGCCAAGACCCCCTTTCTAAAATGCACAGGAATTGGCAAATTCAAAACATGCACTAGCATTTCATCTGCCACTGCCAGTGCCTGGTAACACAAGAATAAACAAACAAATTCTAGTCCCATGACTCTTGACATAATCACAGATTCACAGTAGGATAGAACTTTTTGTCAAGCTATCCCCCATTCCCATTCCCCATCCCCCCATATAAAATACACTCTGTAAAAAAACACCACCTCAGTGGGAACCTTGGTAACATGAATAAACAACAAGAAGATAACCAATAGGAATACATATTCATCCCTAAATTGACTAAAAAGTGTCAATTTATAATCATTTTATCTTACTGCGCACTAACAGGTATTAGTGCGCACTAACATATACATAGTGCGCACTAACACAGAGTTAGTGCACAGTATAGTTTCCAAGACATACTGCACACTTATTGGTTTTACTGCGCACTAAGGAGCAGATTTTTAAAGATACCTGGTGCGCACAAATGTACACCCGATTTTATAACATGCGCACGCTGCAGTGCGCATATTATAAAATCCGGGGTCAGTACGCACAAGGGGGTGCACACTTGTGCACCTTGCATGTGCCAAGCCCTAGGGGAGCCCCGATGGCTTTCCCCGTTCCCTCCCTTCCCCTATCTAACCCACCCCACAGCCCTACCTAAATCCCCCCCCTACCTTATTTCGGCGAGTTATGCCTGCCGGCCAGCTGCTGGCGTGCAAACCTCTGGCACAGTTGCTGTGCCGGAGGACTCGGGACCGCCCCCAAACTGCCCCCAGACCACCACCATGCCCCTGGCTCCACCCTCGGACTTCCACCATGCCCCCGGCCACGCCCCTGGTCTGCCCATTTTTGAAAGCCCCAGGACATACACGCGTCCCGGGGCTTGCGCGCAATGCCGAGCCTATGCAAAATAGGCTCGGCACGTGCAGGGGTAGGTTTTTGCGGGTTACGCGCATATCTTATGCTTGAAACCCTTTGAAAAGCTACCCCTAAAAGATATGTAGTGCGCAGTAACTCCGTGTGCACTACTACGAAGTACGAATTTTTGCCGAAAATTCAGTGAAAAACACTTCAGTTTTTGGGGCCTCCAAACAACAATGAATTAGATAATTTCGTAGAGAAAAACAAATGCACATCCCTAATAAGTATACTACAATACATTGCTTTGTAGATTTTTACCTCATTCTTTACATTGCTGGTGAATATTGAATAACTGGTAATTGTTATTATTTGGATAACTGCTCATAGTTTAATGCCTATATGTTTGTTGGTTGATTGGAACAGAGCTAACTTTCATTATCTATATAAATAAAAATGTTAAATAGTTTGTACGTTGTCACTAATCTCGCCAACCGCTTAACCGAATGCGTTCAAATTTGCACACATCATTCACTTCCCATACGGGAAGGATCTTATACACTTACCTTTCATATAGGTCACACCTGTGACAGGTAATACAAGTTTAAAAATTGCTTACACAAAATAGCGACATCTGGTGGCCGTCGGCGCAAGCGCAACCTCTTACACCTATCACACACATACACTCACATACCACACCCCACTCCCACACAGGGCTATTGTCTTTCATTCACACTCCCTCATAACACATAGAAATCCACACTCATCACACCACACACCCCCACCCACACGCCTGCCAATGTCACTTACTTCACCCACCCTCCCAAAACACACCAAAACACAAATTCCTGGCTGCTTATTGGGAAGCCACGCATTTCACACACCCTCCGAATTTAAATTAAAGTACCCTCTTCCACCCACCCACGCACTGCACTCCGATCACACACTACACCTGAAACAAGTCCGTGTTTCTCCGCCGGCACCATAGGAACGGTCCAGGACACATCGCATTCAGTAGGGCTGTCGGATGCCAGCAACCAAAATGGCACAAGCGGACCTTGCCCTCACTATGCTATACGGAGACAACAATGACGTCGGTACACCATGTGACTTAGTAAGGGCAAGAGCCCGTCGGCGCCATATAATAGGGATGTGAATCGTGTCCTCGATCGTCTTAACGATCGATTTCGGCTGGGAGGGGGAGGGAATCGTATTGTTGCCGTTTGGGGGGGTAAAATATCGTGAAAAATCGTGAAAAATCGTGAAAATCTAAAATCGCAAAACCGGCACATTAAAACCCCCTAAAACCCACCCCCGACCCTTTAAATTAAATCCCCACCCTCCCGAACCCCCCCCCCCAAATGAGTTAAATAACCTGCGGGTCCAGCGGCGGTCCGGAACGGCAGCGGTCCGGAACGGGCTCCTGCTCCTGAATCTTGTTGTCTTCAGCCGGCGCCATTTTCCAAAATGGTGCCGAAAAATGGCGGCGGCCATAGACGAACACGATTGGATGGCAGGAGGTCCTTCCGGACCCCCGCTGGACTTTTGGCAAGTCTCGTGGGGGTCAGGAGGCCCCCCACAAGCTGGCCAAAAGTTCCTGGAGGTCCAGCGGGGGTCAGGGAGCGATTTCCCGCCGCGAATCGTTTTCGTACGGAAAATGGCGCCGGCCATACGCGTATGGCTGGCGCCATTTTCCATATGGAAAATGGCGCCGGCAGGAGATCGACTGCAGGAGGTCGTTCAGCGAGGGTTCCGGCGCCTCGCTGAACAACCTCCTGCAGTCGATCTCCTGCCGGCGCCATTTTCCGTACGAAAACGATTTGCGGCGGGAAATCGCTCCCTGACCCCTGCTGGACCTCCAGGAACTTTTGGCCAGCTTGTGGGGGGCCTCATGACCCCCACGAGACTTGCCAAAAGTCCAGCGGGGGTCCGGAAGGACCTCCTGCCGTCCAATCGTGTTTGTCTATGGCCGCCGCCATTTTTCGGCGCCATTTTGGAAAATGGCGCCGGCTGAAGACAACAAGATTCAGGAGCAGGAGCCCGTTCCGGACCGCTGCCGTTCCGGACCGCCGCTGGACCCGCAGGTTATTTAACTCATTTGGGGGGGGGTTCGGGAGGGTGGGGGATTTAATTTAAAGGGTCGGGGGTGGGTTTTAGGGGGTTTTAGTGTGCCGGCTCACGATTCTAACGATTTATAACGATAAATCATTAGAATCTCTATTGTATTGTGTTCCATAACGGTTTAAGACGATATTAAAATTATCGGACGATAATTTTAATCGTCCTAAAACGATTCACATCCCTACCATATAACATTGTTATAGTTATGTTTACTATGCACCCCTGTTTTATGTGAACCAGCACGATGTGACTGCTGTCTCGAATGCCGGTATATAAAAATCTGAAATAAATAAATAAATAAATATCCTCAGCGGACATTTGCCCTTACTAGGTCAGGAATCCTGACACACATCTTTCACCGGTGAAGTTTTGCGACATGGCAGCCGGCGGAACAAACCCTAGCACACACCCTCGCCACCGGCTGGCAGTTTACACAGGTAGCCGCGGAGGAGCACGGTGGGGGACCGTTCTTATTTTCCGCCGCGCGTTTTTCACAGGGGGGGGGCACTCATTCTCCACATCTCCCAAGAGGGGGGCTTTAGCGTGGGTTGCTCTATTTCGCTGGGTTGGGGTGGGGGGGGCAGGAAGGTGTGCTTGCATATTTAAACTATTCTTTGCTGGTGCTGTTCATTTGGGGTAAAAAAAAACAAACACACAAACTGTAACCTTTACTGCTCTGTTCTGTTTTTTCAACTTAACCAGGCTCAGCTACTGCACCAATTGCTTTCAAATTTGGACACAGGCTTCACCTCACATACGGCAAGGTTCTTCTACACTTACGTTACATATATGTCACACCGGGGGCTGGTAAAACAGTTTTAAAATTTGGTTCCACAAAACATCGACATCTGGTGGATGTAAGCGCAAGGTCTTACACCTTGCACAAATGCTCACACCCCACACACACGTGACCAATGTTTGGAATTCACACACCCTCCGACCAGACACAAATCCACCCTCCTCACACACCCCCGCACACATGCCAATTGTACTTACTTCACACACCCTCCCAAAACACACAAAAACCCACAAAATGCCAGCATGCTACACCAGGAGGCCACTCACATGCCACATGTTTGCTATTCCCACACCCTACGAACTCACACAAAAACACCCTCCTCACACCCCTCAAGCACATGACTCTTCTACTTACTGCCCACACCCTCAGAACGCACACAAAATGGCAGAATAGTTCGGGCTGCTCCAGCTGGGGAGAGGGGGCAACATTGCTTCGTGACACATCGCATACACTACGGCCGTCGGCTGCCAGCAATCAAAATGGCGCTGACGACTCTGTCCATTACTAGGACAATCGGGAACGCCAATGCTGGCAGTAGCCCATGTGACATAGTAAGGGCGAGGGCCCGTCGACGCCATTTTCTGGACTGGCAACCGGCGCACCTTCGCCCTTACTATCTGAGCGAGACGACCGCTCCCATTGCTCCACCCCACTGACAGAGTAAGTTCTAACAGCCGTCGGAGACAGTTTCAGTGCTGGCTGCCAAGGGCCCGGTGCTAATACTTCCATGCCGGAACGAACGCCCGCTCCACCGACTACCATTTTTGACAGGTATCGGCGGGCCTGCAGGGGGGCATGGGGATGTTCTTGCATCCATGTTCGGGGGGGGGGGCTGGGGGCAGTTATCCCCATTCTCTTTTCTTTCTTTTCCACTTAACCTGGCTCTGCCACTGCAACGCGTGGCCGGGTACAGCTAGTAACCAATAAACCAGAAGAGCCTACTAGCATGATATTACATTGACAAAATATGAAATTTTAAAATAGCATTCTATAGTTTTATAATTTGCAAGAAATATAGCAATTAAAAAATTCCTAATCACTGATCAGCAAGCTATTGAATGCAAAAGATCTGGAAGGGCCAGACAAACATGCCATAGATGACAAACACAATTCGATTCATTTCTGTTTCAATATTGCCAATGAAACATTAAAGGAATGCCTATTTTGATGGCCTTTTTGCATCTCAGCTTTCTGATTATACTCAGACTAATCTCTACCAGTGTTCACAAATACTGGTGAGAGAGGATGTCTGGCTGAGAAGCTTTTTGTGTTCTTCAGAGGAAGAGAAGGTGTGGGAAAGAACAAAAGGAGTGTGGTAAAAAAACAGAAAAACTTCAAAAGCTTTGAAGAAAAATGGAGTTAATTGTAAAAAAGTATTTTATCGAAGATTAGAAAAAAAAGAATTGACGCAGATAGAAATAGAAGATGAAAGCCTAGATGGTGGTGGTGGTGGTGAAGACATGGGTTTGAAGTGGGCAGTAACAGGAAGAAACCATCCATTCACTCTTTAAAAGCACATTGTCTTCTATGTCAGTGCCCCTATTCTGATACTTTCTGACTTTTTTTCTGTTAGAAATCATTTACTATCATGGTGTGCTTGTACAACTGCCAGAAAAAGAAGATAGCTGCACTGCAGTAATTAATGCATTAGTAGTAACAGAATATGTGGTACCATTGTGCCTGCAATGAATGTCTCATTCCCAGAGTGTCTATGGTTTATATTTTAGATTCTTTTGGGAATTAATAATACTTAAAGACAGGGATGCATTGAATGTATTGCAGTGTCAAGGTAGGAATTGCAGACATACAGATGTATAGATTATCAATGTTCTCTGATGAGTGTAAGACCCAGTCTACACTCATGACTGCCAAATATTTATGGGATTCATTCAATATATTGTGAGGTACTGCTGATATTTTCTAGCTAGCAGCAAGAAGAGATAATTGTAATAATCAGTTTACTTTAGTAGCAAACCATTGTATATATACGGTACATATGCTGGAAATTGAACATATGATACAGATCATTTATTTATTAGCATTGGTGCTATCTGGTCAGTCTTAAATACAGTAACTGTATGATACTTAGTATGTTTGACATCAAAATCATACAATTAGAAATTCTGGCAATAGGTTATTTGAGTCAAACAGAGGCTGCTCAGGATCACTGCATTTACCTTTCAGTCAAGGTCACCTTAAGCAGCTTGAACTTTCCTTACAAGCAACCAAGCAAGTGGCAAGAATGATGGCCCCCTAATTCTCAGGTTATTGTGATAAAGTACACACATTTTTAAGCAGAGTTTGGCCAGTGTGCCTTACCAGGATCAGGCATCTTCTATGTAGTAACTTTTACCAGTTCCAACTGTATCATGACAAATCCTGCTGCTGTCCATATTGCTGTTGCTGCTGTAGTAGCTGCTGTGACAGAATTTCATCACCCGCTGCCATCAGAATTTTGCATGTGTACCTGGGAACTCTCCCATCTTGCCTATAGATACTTATGTGCCTCCAGGTTGGTCATTCTCACATATGGAGGAAAGTTAGATAGTGGAGATAACTTTCAGGCCAAGCTCGGTGTTTAAACAGTTTATTAAAATAAAAATCAGTTTTTCTCCAATAAAAAGACATATTGCAGCTAGCAAAACATAAATCAGTTGCAGCAGTCTTCAGTATAGATAGTTAATAGTTTAGAAACACAAAAAGAAAAATAATTGTAACCAGTTTCCATGATGGAGGTGCTTCCATAGGACTGCAGAGCAAAAATATTCTAATCAGCTAGTTTTCAGCAGATCTTTTCGTACAAGAAGTTCGTTTAGGCCGAATGTCTATCTCTAAAGCAATTTACTGCAGGAAAAGCCAAGTATAAATTCCATACGGGTTGATTTTAAAAGTGCTGCTCAAGCAAAAATGGCCACATATGCACGTAGACGGGCCTCATACAAGCAACGTGCATTTTAAGAAGCTGCAAAACATGCGCGTGTACATACCTGTGCACACATCAAAAAGAGGGAAGCAGAAAAGGGGTGGGGAATGGGCCTTCTAGGGCGAGGCCAAGATTTATGCACATAAATCCACATTTCAGTAAAGGTGACCATGGCCATGCATCGGCTTGTTAACCACTTAACTTTACTTTTGATCCTGATGAGCAGCAAGTCTGGAGATCTGAAGTTTTAAAGTGTTTAGCACAGTGTGAGGGTTTGGGGGAGGGGGGGGGGGGCTTGCAGGATAAAGGACCAGCAGGATCTTGAAGACCTCGATAAGAACTGGGCAAACTGGTGGACTACATGGATAAATTGTCTTTTCCCTTGCACGAGCATGTTTTGAAATCCGCATAAAAGCAGCTAAACCATAGCCTAAATATGCACAGGAGGGGTTCTTGCCCACCTTGGCTCTTGTTTGTTCCGTTGTTTACACTTTATTAACAAACAGAATTAATGCAGAAATGATATTCGTGTAATTGTGAGCACAATTTAAAATTGCAGCATCTATCCACTCGTGCGCCAATACGTGCATTTCTGGGTGCACACACGATCCTTTTAAAATCAACCTGAAAGCAGGCACTCTGGAAACCTGGGCTGTGGGCAAACTTCAGCCTGGATCACATGCCAGAGTGCCAAAGTTTATCCAAACATAATAAAGATTGTGAGGGGATAATCCGCCAAAGTAAATTAAGTAATGAGATACACATAAAAATAGTAAAAATCACTCCCCACTCCACACAGATATTCTAGCTATTATATGTAAAAGATGAAGGCAAGAGAGGCTCTAGTTTCCATTATAGATGGACCACAAAAACAGATACTGGAGACAGAGACAAAGTAGAAATCCTGGGGGCGGAGTCCAAGATGGCGTCTGAGTGAGCAGCAGAGGAAGTCGCGCTGAGGAGCCCGAATTTTTCAGCTTCTGAATTTGATTCCTCTTACCAATGCCGCATACGAAACGGAAGGCCCGACTCCGAGAGAGCCAGGCAGATATGGAGGCCCGACAGAGTACAATCCCGACCTTCTTTGCTGCGACGCCGAATTTGCCGGGAGCGAGTGCCGCGACGGTTCGGGGTGAGGAGCGAGCGTCCCCGGCTCAGCATTTGTGGTAGGAAGGCCAACTGAGAAAGATGACTAAAGAGGCCAATGTACTGAAGTGTGCAGAATGTTGTGCACTCTCTGTTCCAGCACATGCTATTTTGCTATCGGGACTTCTATGCAAACAAGCCCAATAGCAAAACAGTGCTGGTAGTTGTTCTCTGGAATATTTCACAAAATCTTTAACTCCATTCATTAAGATGTAATTACAGTTTTTACAAAATTTTCCTTTGGTGTGCTATGGAGGAGTATGTTTTTTGGGGGAAAATTGTGCTTGCTAAGGAATTTTGGCACATAGTTAATCATTGCATTCACTCATTATCTAAAAATTAAAATGCAATTTTGCAAGTATAAAACTACACATAAAAATGAGCAATTATTTGAAGCCAAAAGATAAAGCTCTTGTGCTAAAAGAGCAAACTCCATTTATTTATTTATTTATTTATTTAAAATAGCTTCTATTCCGCTCTTCCCAAACATGTTTGTTCAATGTAGATTACAGTACTTCCACACAAAATCTTTTCACAAACATAAGGTACTTAACGCATTTAAAGGTGAATTTTAAAAGGCATGCGTGCACCAAAATTAGGAGATCCGCCACCTGATTTTAAGAGATGCCCACACAACTGCACAAGAGCTAATGCATGACTATCTAACATCAGAGGAAAAAGGAGCATGGTATGGGCAGGGCCTGGGCATTCCAGGGTGGGGCCAAGAGATGTGCCCATAAGTACGTATACGCCTGGGCGAATGCCCAGGTCAACTGCCGCATAACTTCACGACTGTTATTGAGGTGGTGTAAGTCTAAATACAACTGTTTGTAAGTATTTGAGGGGTCTAGGTAATTGGAGGGGATGCAGGCTAACAAACCAGGGGTTTGAAGGACCTAGCTGTAGACTCTAGGACCTGGCGTGGATGCACGCCTTGTATATAAAATTCTTCCACTTGTGCAGTTCAAACCTGACTTTATGCAGCTCTGTGCAGCTGTTGCAAAACTGGGCGCATACATATGCATGCCGGGGCTATTTTATAACATACACATGTATGTGACACATAGGCTCTCACAGGCATGCTCACACATACACACACTCACAGCTCTAACTCACACATGCACACAGGCTCTCACAGACACACAACACACACATACAAAAGTTTTCACACTCACATACACACATATATACAGGCGTTCACACAGACATACACATACAAATGCACACAGACTCTCACACATAGACACATTTGCACACAGGCTTTAATACAAACATATGCACACAGGCTTTCACAGACAAGCACACAGATTCTCACACAGACACACACACAAGCACTCATACATAGGCACACAAGTTCTCACACAGACATGCACACACGCTTTCTCTCACACATACACAGTTCTCACACATACAAGCTCTCACAAAGACATTCACTAGGCTCTGAAACAGTCATACACAAACATGCACACAGGCTCTCACACATACACAGACTTTCACATAACCACAGACACATATGCACACAGGTTCTCACACACATGCAGGCTCTCTTTCATTTTGGGGAAATGTGCATCTGAATATTTCTATGTTATTTCTCTGGTATTATACTGCAGGCAGAGTCTGGCTTTTTGGGGTTTCCAGTTCAGGTTTTGTCTCCATGTTTCTGTTTCTAATTTGTGGTCAGTTACTCTGTATTTGGTGAGTGAACAAGCAGTGAGTTGTAATGAGGCTGCTGGGATGTGTGCAGGTCTGGAAAAAAAGGACTAATTTGAAATATGTTTTCCTTTTTTTTTTTTTCCCTAATGGACAGAAGTGGAAAAATTGGAAATTTTGGAAGAATTTATAATTGTTACATCACAGTCCTTGATTCTTATTCTTTATCAGAGAATGTTTTTGTTTGCTTGCAGTAACACGGATGGAAGGGGCAATGTTGGCGACCTGTCAACAGGCAGGGAAGCTTTTGCCCCATATCTTAGGGGTGTGCATTCGTTTCCTACGTATTGGTAATCCGCAACGTATAGGGCCATATTCATTGTATTCGTGGGGAAGCGAAATGTATTGCGATTCCCCACGAATACAATGAATCTTCGCCAAATTATTTGGCCGTCTAAAGGAGCGAATTTAAACCAACCCCTCACCTCCTGACCCCCCCCCCCCCCAAGACTTACCAAAACTCCCTGGTGGTCCAGCGGGGGGTCCGGGAGCCATCTCCTGCACTCACGTCCTCGGCTGCCGGTATTCAAAATGGCGCCGATAGCCTTTGACCTTACTATGTCACAGGTGCTACCGGTGCCATTGGTCAGCCCCTGTCACATGGTAGGAGCAATGGATGGCTGGCGCCATCTTGCACGTGCCGAGCCACACTGCCTTCCCCCATTCCCTTCCCCCTAACCAGACCTTCCCACCCCTTCCCCAAACCTTTTCTCCCCCTAGCCCTACTCTAACCCCCCCAAAAAATTTTGTATTTTACCTTTTGCGCCTGCCCCCTGTACTGGGGGAGGAGGGAAGTTGTGCATGGCCATGGGAAAAGCTGTCTGCGGGCATGCATGCGCACAGCTTATAGAGAACACTGAGGGTGATTATCAAACCATTTCTATAAGTATAAAAGTGCTTTACCCATAGAAATTAGTTTTTACAAAATTGCCTGCCTGATGTACAGTAACCTTTCACACGTATGTCATGTATGCGTGTAAGGGTACCCAGACTGAGTGGAGGCATTCCTGAGAGTGGGTGGGGAGAACTATGCATGCACCCACATGCTTTCCATTTTCAGAAGAGACTGCAAGTAAATGTTCGTGAACAGAAAATCTGTACACAATTAGCAGGTGTAATTATTTATGAGAAGATTTGGTGGGGAATTTTTCAATGCAAAATTAACTTTGAAAATTAGGATAATTTATGCAAGTATTTGATTTCTAATTTAGGTAGACTATTACAAAATTACCCCCTAAAATTCAAAAGAAACAAATGTGAAGCCAAACATTTGTTGCGCACCCTGTCCGCGCTCGGCACGGGCACGGGCCTGTTCACCTTGCTAGCTTCTCTGCAGGTCACGGGTCGGTCTCCCCAGCGGCAGCTGCGTGCTCCTCCAGGCATTGGTGTCCCGCTGCGGCGGTCGCTGGGCCTTCCACTGCGCACCAGGCCTCATGCCAGAGTTCGGCGTCTTCCTTGGCGTCGACAACGCCCCTACGCGCGCATGTGCGCGGTCTCTTGTAGGGCCAGGGGCGGGTCCTAGCTCCGCGGAGTGCCCTGATTGAACATACTACTTATGTTCAATCAGGGCACTCCGCGGAGTGATTGAACACTGATTGGGCACTGATTGAACATGCGGAGGCAAACTAGTACACATATAGTGCCGACCCGATTGCCAAGGAGTAATGGACGGCCGGCACCATCTTTAAAAATGGCGCGGGCCATCCAGTGCTCCTACCATGTGACAGGGGCCGGCCTATGGCACAGATACCCTGTCACATGGTAAGGGCAAAAGGCCATCGGCGCCATTTTGATTATTAGCAGCCGATGGCCCGAGAGCGGGAGATGGCTCCCGGGACCCCCACTGGGCCACCAGGTACTTGTAAAAAGTTTTGGGGGGTTCGGGAGGGTGGGGGAAGCTAAGGGAACAGTTTTAAAGGGTCAGGGTGGGTTTAGGGATTGTTTTGGTGTACCGTTTTTCCCGCCCTCCCCCAAAACGATAAGAGAACCCCAGGAACAAAATCGGGGGGTTCTCTTATCGGGAGCCCCCAATTTCTGACAATTTTGAAAATATCGTCCGAAGCCCGATTCACATCCCTACTATCCATATTTGAGAAATCATTTTTAAGAGAATAATTTTCAAGCAGCCCATGTAGGCTAAAGCCTGTGAGTACTTTTTGCCTTTATCAGACTTTTATCCAGAATTGTCACAACAGATTTATGTGCATAGATTTGCTTTTAAAGTTTGCAGCTATGTGCGAAACCAGGGCCAATATAAATGCACGGGAGGCATGGGAGCAGGTGCAACTTGTGTGATTATATTTACACACATTTGAAAATCCAAAGTATGTGCCCATGTTCTGACCCCACTAATGACTCCACTCCCAGAACACCTCTTTGGCTTATGTGCATAATTTTATACACACAAACTCCCAGGCAATTTTGCAAAGGCCATTTATGTACACAAATCCTTTTGAAAATTACCCCCTTAAAATTGCCCTCTTTCTTGGAGCTGGATTATTAAATCCATCCCCTCTCATTTTGCTCATGTACCTAATAACTCTCTCATGAACCACTTCTAGCTCCAAAATCCCACGCATGGTTATTTCAATGCTGTTTTATTCCAGGACCCAGAATTTGGGTTGCTCATACAAATCAGACTTCTGACCCCTGAGAGAAAGATTTTTTCAAGAAATGTCAGCTTTAGTTTGCTGGGATATGTTCATGTTTAAATCTGTTTACCAAAGATCAGAATATCACTACCAAATATTTACATTTTTATAGCTAATCTCAGGGGCCAAATCACAGCATACAAGCTCAGTTAAGAAAGTAAGGAATGCAGAAGCCTTGCTAACATGAAAAAAATGTCAAATCCTTTAAATGCAACATAACCAAGCCCTTATCCTACTTTCTTAAATGACTCATAGTGCATAAAAAGACAAGATAATATGATGAATCAAAGGGCAGAGTTTATTTTGCTATGAAATGCAAAACATTTGTTTTCAAATCAGGCAATTTATTAGCTTCTAACCTATGCCAAATGTAGCAAACATTATTTCTATGATTTATATTTCTAATAACAGAGATTATGATTCCTCAAACTACATGAAACACCTTTTTGGAATACCATAAATGTTTTATATCAAGAAAAACTCTATTCCTTCAATCAAACAGCAATTTTCCAGTGCTTTTTTTTTATTTTTTATTATTTATTTTAGCAAAAACAATCAATGCAAAAGGCAAAGATACATAACAATACAGAAAAAACAATAAAAGTTAACCAAAAAAAAAGTCACGTTAAGAACAATACCACAAATAGATGCAACCCCCATAATAATCACAAAGAGGCCAATATTGAATAGGCTGGAAGTATAAGCTTACATTAAGTTTATACCACCAGAGTTCCTTCTCTTAGAGTAGTGGAGGGGCCAGGAGTGGAGCAGAGGGATCCTTGCTCCCGGAAATAAAATATGGTATGGGGGGGGGGGGGGGGGGGGGGGGGGGGGGCACTGCGCCATTTATAATCTTTGTGGGTGGGTGGGATGAAGGGAGAGGGCAGACTGATATTTGAATTTATAAAACAACCAGATAAGGGGTCTGTGCAGCATTTAAAGGTTTTGAGGAGTGAAGAGAGAACAGCCTGACAGGGCCTTTATAAGATATTTTTTTTGGGGGGGAGGGAGGGAATTGGCCTGCTGGCCCCTTTATTTGTTTGGTTTTTATTCTTTATGACAGTATTACTTAACCAGATATCTTTAAAAGATATCTGGTTAAGGCCAGATATACCAGATATTTGGCTAGGTAAGCCGGATAACTCATCCTTTCCCCAGAGTGCCCTTGAAAGGCCCTATTGTTATCCAGCTAAATTATAGCCAGATAACTACTTATCTGACTATAATTTAGCCATATAAGTAGCTGAATATACCACATTTGCCATTTAGATGAATAATATGTGAGTTATCCATTTAAATAGCTTTTGAATATCTACCTCAGAGAAACCATAAGAATGGGAACAGGGAAAAAAAGGAAGAGAACATGTGCAAAACTAAAATTCCCAAAGCTCAATTTCCAAATATAAAGAAAAACACGGGGAATGCTGAAACAGAAGGTCACCTACCTGATTCTCAGGGTCTGGCTGCTTTTACAACCCCCTGGGGCTATAGCACTCTCCTCTCCCAATGTGCTGAGGTACTTGTACAGTGTCTGACATTGGCAAACAGGGCCTGTTGAACCAGCTATTTAAGATTCGTAGTTGCGGTGCACAGCTGTAATCCAGTGCCACCTCGTCTTCTGACCCAACTTTCTAACAAGGGTTTTCTGCTTCATTCTGGCATTGGTTCTACTTTGGGGTCTAAAAGGTTTGAAATGGAAACCCACTGCTTCAGTAGGAACTTCCATCTCCCTCTGCTACCTCCTAGCATTAGTTTGGAGGCTGCTGCAACTTCTGGGGAGGTTCAGTCTCAATCTAAAAGTGCCTCGGACTTTCCTGCCATGAATGGGAAGAATGCTGCAGCATTTGGAAATGTGGCTTTGAGGAGAAATCAGGAAGTTTCTGCTTCCTCAGCCTTATGTGGAGCCTCCACTCTTTCCAGCCTTACAAAAATTGACTTAGATAATGCTCGAAACTTTGCAGACAGCTAGTAAAGAACTGGAATATTCTCTGATTCTAGAACAGTGAGTTATCTTTTGTTGAAGGTAAGCAATCATGTATTAAATTTCACGAACAACTGATTAAATCCAATATTGATAATACTGAAGAATTAGAAATGCAATGTAGCACTCTGCAAAAGTGTGAAGTTTCTCTAATTAAGAAGCTTTGAACATAGATTGGAGATGGCTAGAAGCTATTCTAAAAGGTTAAACGTATGAATAGTGAATTTCCTTAAATATATATATATTGCTCCTCTTAATACATTAAAAAAATTTTATATTGACATACTGAAAGTTCCAGAGGAGTCTATTCCTCCCTTTTCAAGAGCTTTTAAATTTACCCAATGGGGGAAATAAAGAACCTATAAGCAGTACACCTGTTCAGTCTAATATAAGAACATAAGAACATGCCATACTGGGTCAGACCAAGGGTCCATCAAGCCTGCATCCTGTTTCCAACAGTGGCCAATCCAGGCCACAAGAACCTGGCAAATACCCCAAAACTAAGTCTATTCCATGTAACCGTTGCTAGTAATAGCGGTGGTTATTATCTAAGGGCCTCATTTTCTAAAGTATCGCAGACCTGCGATACTTTAGGAAATGAGGGGCGGGGGGCTGAAATGGGGGGCGGGCCTGCGCTAGCCGGCAGCGATCGCACCGTCGCGGTGCGATCGCTGCCGGTTTCGCACCCAATAGCGCCACCATAGGCCGACTCCACCCCCATTTTGGTATCGCATGCAAAAAGGGGCATTTTGCGTGCGAAACGGCCCTTACCGCATGCGATACATTTAGAAATAAGGGGTAGATCTTTAAAAAATACGCGATCGCGTACTTTTGTTCACACACCAGGCGCGAACAAAAGTACGCTGGATTTTATAAGATACACGCGTAGCCGCGTGTATCTTATAAAATCCGGGGTCGGCGCGCGCAAGGGGGTGCACATTTGTGCAACCTGCGCACGCCGAACCCAGCACGCGCTGCCTGTTCCCCTCCGAGGCCGCTCCGATTTCGGCCTCGGAGGGAACAGGAACCCCCCCTACCTTTATCGGCAAAGTTACGCCTGCTTTCAGCAGACGTAACTTTGCTCGCGCCGGCCGGCAGCCCCGCTCCGTCCTCCGGTCCCGGGGGCTGATCCGGAGGCCTCGACCACGCCCCCGGGCCGGCGCCATGCCCCCGGGCCCGCCCCCGAAACACCGCGTCATTTCGGGAATGCCCCGGACACGCCCCCTCCCGCCCCTTTTCGAAAGCCCCGGGACTTATGCGCGTCCCGGGGCTTTATGCGCACCGGCAGCCTATGCAAAATAGGCGCGCCGGTGCATGAGGGCCCTGAGCGCGTAAATCAGGAAGGATTTACGCGCGCAGGCCTTTTAAAATCCACCCCAATAAGGCCCTAAGTCAACTTAATAGCAGGTAATATGTTAGAGAATTTAACAGCCATACTGCAGGATTCACAGATTGATATTCAGAACAACAAAGCTTGGATAATGAAATTATTTTTCCACTTAAAAGAGATTGGCTTTATTTCCTGATGTTCCCAGGGCAGAAGAAAGGGACAGAAAGCTTTTTTTTAAATTGAAAATGCAGAAAATTGCAGCTCTTAGAACATCCTTTTAACTTCAATTTCCCTGTAGATGTCAGCTTAGGTAATACGTTTCTTTTCTTATTTTGTGACCCTGAGCAGGATTCCTTCAAAATAGAAAAAACGCCTATTATTACAATCTTGAATTAAGGAAGCTGTTAATTTTCAGAGTGGTCTATTGTTTATATCAGTGTCTAATATATATATATGAAATGTGTCGAGAGTATGGTTTCACAATAATTTCAGACTGGCTTTATTTGGCTTTATTTGGTTACAGACTGAAGAGCTCCAAAACAGCTAAGAAAAGTTGAACAGTGTAACGGTAAAATAGTTTAACGACAGTTTCAGAATATTAATGATTTTTCAACATTGTGGATTTAAATTTTTTTGAATTATTTAAACAATATATTTATTAGGTATATATATGTGGCACTCCATTAATTTAGAAAATTGTTTTAGGGTTTCACTGTGATTGTATAAAAATAATTAAAAAATGATGTAAACAAAGAGTGATGTTCCATTAATGAATTTTTGCTACTTGTTTCCTTATACCCAGTTGAGATCTACCATGGATAATTTGCCTTTTTAAACTTTTTTCTTGTTAGCTAATTTCCTTTGTATCTGTTGTAGCATTATGTCAATTTTCTGACTGTAAATTTACTGAAATAAAGACAAATTAAAGAAAAACAAACACATGGGGTAAGTTTTCAAAATGTTACATACAAAAACAACTGTGCATATATGCATGTATGTGAAGCATTCACACCCAAACCATATTTTATAGATGGATCATAGACATATATATATACGCATATGCACCTTCACAAGTAAAATTACACGCAGAAAAAGGGGACATTTTAAGGTCAAGTCGGGGTGTGGTTTGCATATACATGTATATACATATACTTCAAAACTATACAAATTTATTTACTACTGTTCATTTATGCACACAAGTTCAAACTTTCATGCTGTTTTTGTGACTTGTAGTTTGGTGGGCTAGCTTTGGATGAGTGGAGAAGACAGCAGGCTGTAGGATGGCAGTGACTTTCCCTGGGATAGAATGGACTTTGCAGGGGGCTAAATGGGCCAGGCAGGGTTATACTGGGGGTGGTAGTGAGTGTATCTGGGACAGACTGAACTATAATTGGGAGTGGGAGAAACTATTTTCAAAATGATTTGGGAGTATGGATACTCATGTCACAACTTTTGAGGAAGGAGGAGGAGGTACCCTTTACAGAGAGTATGCAGGACTGGGGCACAGTTTTTGGATAGCTAAGAGGAGCAAGTCACGAGTAGGTTCAGATTCAACAAGGAAACCATACTGTGCCTATGCCAGGAGTTATCTATCTATCTATCTATCTATTTATTTATTTATTTATTTATTTATTTATTTATTTGACATTATTTCTAGTCTGCTAATCTATAAGTCTTAGCAGATTACAACAAGGCACTCATAATAGTTACATTGATAAACAAACTCAATTTAACAACTAACACAGGGCCTCATTTTCTAAAGTATCGCAGGCCTGCGATACTTTAGAAGATGAGGGGCAGGGGGGTGGGCCTGCGCTAGCCAGCAACGATCGCACCGTCGCGGTGTGATCGCTGCCAGTTTCGTACCCAATAGCGCCACCATAGGAGGTGTAGTTATTGGGAGCGAAATAGGCAGCGAAAAGGCACTTACTTTTTCGCTGTGCGTGCCGTCGTCTCAGAATCGGCCCCGGTGACGCCCGACTCCTCCTCTTCCGGGGCCGACTCCGCCCCCATTTTGGTATCACACGCGAAAAGGGACATTTCGCGTGTGAAACGTCCCTTACCGCGTGCGATACGTTTGGAAAATAAGGCCCACAGAGTCAAGCACTAAAATCATTATGATTGCTTCCAATACAACCTTGTTGTAAATTCTGCATAACAACAGGTCAGAATTTGGAAGGTAAGGGAGAAAAAAATGGGTCTTTAAAAGCTTCTTGAACTGGTGTAAATCAGCTTCTGCTCTTAATCCCTTGGGTAGCTCATTCTAAAGCATGAGAGATGTTGTACTAAACATTCTTCCCCCCCCGAATTCTCAAATGTTTAGTTAATAAGATTTTGAGACACTGAACAGTCATATCTGAGGTCCAGGCCAAGGTCAAATCAGGTATCCATCTGAGAGAGTAGAAGAAGGATGGATAAGACAGGGCAGGCAGGCAAGGACAATGATTGAATTGTACAATGCACTCTCTTGTACCTTTCATTGATTCAAACAACAGAAAACCTTTGGTGATGTCAACTTTTTTGTTCGTACCTCTGTATATGTAAAACCACCCTACCAAACCTACCCCACACTAAGTTAAATATATTCCCTCTTACAGTGGTATGAATAGAGAGTGACATATTGATTTTTATATAGTTTCTCTCTCTCTCTCTCTCTCAATTTATTGCACCTTGCAGAAATTGCCAATTCCCACAGGCACTATATTTATAGCATTTTAATAAAACCAGGGGTTAGCTGGATATATGCAATATTTGCACTATTTTTTGCATATAACCTTAGGAAAATTCACACTATCTATATATGTATATATTCATTTTATCTTTTTTATATATTTCTGGTTTTGTTCATCATTATTCAAATACATACTCTTTTATATTAGGTCACACACTGCTTTGTCCTTATAATTAACTGATTTCATTAAATAAGGTTCTTTGATCTCTCATACTGCGGTCAGCACAAAGAATTATTTTTTGGTTTCTTGATGCCGGAAGTACCAAAATTATAGAATTAATTGCTGGACCACCCATACGGCTTTGAATGTTTCTTTCCTTTGATGGGTCTCCAGGGCACGAGAATTCCATAGAAGGAATACTCTGATAGATTGGGAGAGGGTATAGGGTGGGCTACCACAATTGTTTAGGTTATGCCCATAAGGAAAAGCTATATCTGTGGAAAGAGGAATGAGTTTCCTGGGGTAGGAGAACTAGGGTACCAAACCATCATAAGGACTTTGAAACTCTGCTACAGGGTTTGGAGCAGAGTAACAACTACTCAGAAAAGGACTGGTGATGGTGTGTGATTTTTTCAGACTGAATGTGTTGTGCTTAGTTGGGTGTATCCAAGTGGAACTGTCTATGCATGCAGAAGTCCTTTTAAAACCCTTTCTGGTACCTCAGAGGCTAAAGTCTTCTGCGGTTGTAAATGGACACTGGGGAGAAATAAATCTCATTGACTATTACTTGCTATATCACCTTTGGTTTTCCATCTATCTGTTGATGATCCAGACCAGAGTGTTAAAGTAGCATATTCTGACAGCAATACATTTATTAATATACTTTTTTAAATAAAATGTAAGCCAAATGTTCACTGAACCTCCTTCATGGATAAGATTCTGGAACAAATAGTTGTCCTTCTGCTCTTGTCAGGTTCCTCTGCCCTTACATTGCTCTGTCACTCTCTAGATAGCTTCTGTCCAGGAATCCCAGACCTCCTTCTCCAAAGGACTCAAACCCGAGGGCCCTGTACTTTCAACATGGCAGCTCACTCTCACACCTGCAACCAGGAGAGATAACAGTTGCTGAGACAATGCAACCTGCCCATGAGGTCAACATTACACCAAACAGAGATCCTCTCAGTGCATGCTTTATCATGGATGTTAATTGTCACCACAGTGATCCACGCCCTCCTACGCTTACAGATGCACTACTTCCGGCTCACAATCCAGGTATGCATATGCAAAGAGACACTATTTCAGACCCACACCTCAGAACCCTATATGGATTGGCTGGAAGACATGGCTGAGAATTGTCATCAGCAAGAATATACCCCACATGCCCTTCATAGGAACCAAATGTACATTATCAACCTTGCACTTCTTCAATGCCTAGAAATGGTGCAACAGAAAAAACTATGATGCAAACTCTTCATCTCTTCAGAACTGAAGTGTCAGGCAAGTCCGACCTGGCCATGGCTTATCATGAGCTTATCAACTCAAAGCTCATGAAGTTTAATGAATGCCCTGATAATACCAATTCGGATTCCGAAAGTCACTGAACACTGAATCACTATTAGCCTCACTCACGGATATAATCCTCATCAATCTGGAAAAAGGCCAACCCTTCCTTCTCATTCTAATGGACCTCTCATCTGCGTTCGACACTGTTAACCACTCATGCCTTCTCCAGCGTCTAGCAGACACCGGCATAACAGGCTCGGCGCTCAACTGGTTCAAATCCTTCCTTGAAAACAGGCACTACAAGGTCAGGATTAACAACAAAGAGTCACTCCCTATCAGATCAAAGCTGTGGGTACCCCAAGGATCATCCCTTTCTCCTACATTATTCAACATTTATCTACTCCCACTCTGCCAGCTACTGTCCAACCTCAAGCTAACTCACTTCCTATACGCGGATGACATTCAGATCCTCATCCCGATAGCTGAATCTCTTCACAAAACATGGTCCTACTGGAACAGCTGCCTCGCAGCAATCAACAACCTGTTCACCAGCCTCAACCTCGCGTTAAACACTAGCAAAACAGAAATCCTCTTAATTGCTCCAGATAATTGCACCCTGCTCAACCAGCCAAGTTCCGCCCAACACTCGTCCACTTCGATCGACCACTCTCCACAAGTAAGAGACCTTGGTGTGCTTGTAGATAACCAACTCAACTTTAGCAAGTTCGTAAACAATACAACCAGAGATTGTTTCTTCAAATTGCAAGTCTTGAAAAAACTAAAACCACTTCTTCACTTCCGAGACTTCCGTCTGGTACTTCAATCTATCATTCTCCCTAAACTGGATTATTGCAACTCTCTCCTCCTGGGCCTGCCCGCCAACACCATCAAACCACTTCAGATGGTCCTGAATGCGACGGCCAGAATCCTCACCAAGTCCAAAAAAAGAGAACACATTACCCCTATCCTCCAGAACCTGCACTGGCTGCCTATAAAATTCAGGATACAATTTAAATCCCTCATGATGATTCACAAGGCTCTTCACAACATTTCCCCCCTCAACTTATCTTTTCAACTGCAGCAGCACACTTCCAAGAGACCGATCAGAAGTGCTTACCAGAACATGCTTCACACACAGCCGGCTAAAACACTTCTAAGGAAACGAGCTCTGTCCACCGCAGGTCCCCCTCTCTGGAACCAGCTCCCACCGGACCTCCGCCACTGCCTTCTGACATTTAAAAAGAAGCTAAAGACTTGGCTATTTTCCCAAGCCTTCCCTGAGAGCTAAAAACCTGATGAAGCGATAATCGATATCTTTACCACTGTACATATGTTCCTTAGTTTATTCCCTGTTACAGTTTAGCCTGTTTATGAACGTCCCCAAAATGTTTTCCTGTTAACTTGTTTTAATGTATTTCACCCATGAGGTGATTGTTTAGTTCCATGTAAACTGGTGCGATATGTATTGTATACAGGATCACAGGTATATAAGAAATTAAAAATAAATAAATAAATAAATAAATAAATAATTAATACCAGAGCATGGAGATCTACATTTAAAAGTATCATCAAAGACCTGAACATTACCGCATATGAATGTAACAGATCTTCAGTTTCCCCTTACTACAGGAGTGTACCTATTGACTAAGGAGGTTCTGTGCAGACATAATTTCAAGAGGTTTGGGTTTTGCTCCCACATGTAAAAACATGCAGATGGTATTTGCAAGCTGTTTGTCATCCCAATGCACTTGCTATCCTGTTGGCTTTTCTGTTTCACTTTCAAGGAGGCAGAACCTTTCTGCCCTGTGTCTTCTAATTTCTTCTTAATTTAAGGGAAAGACATAAGGAAGTTCCCTTTAGGGGTCAGCCTACAGTTGACTCATCTATCTGCTGTTAAAGATTGTTTTGGATTCTTTTAAGTCAACTTTTGAGAACTCCACTGTGAGATCCTTGGCTCCCGTTCGCAGCAGATTGGGGCGTCTGCTGTGTAAGGTTACATCATACATAAGGGAAGATTCTGACAGTCTTTTGTCTCTCTTCCAGAGAATTTAAGCTGTCTGGTGACCTAATGCACGGGAAGTTTAGTTTTGTGTTTACTGTCTTTTTTGCACTATCTCCTCTGTTTGGAGCAAGGAAGTTTTATTCCATCCTTCCTGCTTCTTGTTTGATTTTTCCCCATTTTGGATTCATTCTAATATTTTTTACACTTGAAGCTGATAACTCATGGTACTTGGGAGGCAGCATACCCAACCTTTGGAAGAAGGAAGTCTTTCATCCAGAAAGATACAGAGATATTACAAATTCCATCTAAAAACAAGGGATCCCAGTAAAGTGCATTACCAGGAGCAACAAAGAAGATACAACATAAAGATAGCAATAACTTTGTTGCCATTGAGTGATGTCTTACAGAAAGAAGTAAGAAGAGCACAACAGACGCCGCCTAAGGAGTTAACAGAATCAAGGAAGAGCGTAAAGGATTTCTTGGAAGATATTAAATCTGGGGCTAAGTTCTGATTAAATATTCGGACAGTATTCATTCTATCCACTTCCAGTGGGAAGATTTAACAATACAATTAGGTGGTAAAGGAGGATTGAACTAACTTCAATCTATATAATCTGAGGAATTTGAGTAAATGGGAAAAGAAGAAATTTCATTGTAAATAGGCAGTGCTTCCAAATTGTTTAAGGGATTTTGCTAGAAGACGTGAAGTCACAAGTTTACATTATCTGCTGTTTTATTGTTTTTTTGCTGCTAATCAATTGAATACAAGAAGTGTAAATATTATTCAATCAACTGATCAAACTATTAGTAAAGAAGTTGGAAACCGCCATTCTTCTCCTATATGTTTATTGGATGCAAAAAACAGTGTGAAGTAGGGATGTGCAGAGCAAAAGTTTAAGTTCATATGTCCATATGTCCAAAGGGGGTCCCATTTGCGGTCAATATGGACATAAACAGAATTCAATGAGTTGAGTATATGTCCATATGTACAAATAAAAATTTAAACCCCTCACCCTCCTTAACCCCCCCCCCCCCCCCAAGACTTACCACAACTCCCTGGTGGTCCAGCGGGGTCAGGACGCCATTTCTGACCAACTTTGCAAGGAGCACATGACGTTGGCGTCACGTCGGAGTGACGCGGCGTCACGTGATTCCCCGCGGGTTCACGCCGGAACGCTCGTTCGGCCCAAAAGGAACTTTTGGCCAGCTTGGGGGGGCCTCCTGACACCCCCCAAGCTGGCCAAAAGTTCCTTTTGGGCCGAACGAGGGTGCCGGAGGGAACTCGCGGGGAATCACGTGACGCCGCGTCACTGCGACGTGGCGCCGACGTCACGTGATTCTCCACGGGGTCGCTTCCGGGATCCTCGTTCGGCCCAAAAGGAACTTTTGGCCAGCTTGTGGGGGGCCTCCTGACACCCCCAAGCTGGCCAAAAGTTCCTTTTGGGCTGAACAAGGATCCCGGAAGCGACCCCGCGGGGAATCACGTGACATTGGCGTGACGCGGCGTCACGTGATTCCCCGCGAGTTCCCTCCGGCACGCTCGTTCGGCCCAAAAGGAACTTTTGGCTAGCTTGGGGGGGCCTCCTGACCCCCCCAAGCTGGCCAAAAGTTCCTTTTGGGCCGAACGAGCGTTCCGGCGCGAACCCGCGGGGAATCACGTGACGCCGCGTCACTCCGACGTGGCTCCGACGTCACGTGCTCCTCGGAAAGGCTTTCAGAAATGGCGTCCTCACTCCTCGCTGGATCACCAGGGAGTTGTGGTAAGTCTTTGGGGGGGGGGGATTAAGGAAGGTGAGGGGTTTAAATTTTTATTTTGGATCAACAATCGCGATTTCCAACTTATTCAACATAGCTATGTTGAATAAGTTGGAAATCCGATCGTTTATGTCTTATCACTTTTTTAAGTTAAAAAAAAAAATAAGTAGCGTTTTACATTTATGTTCAATACGAATGCACACCCCTAGTGTGAAGTGTCAGTGCTGTGAAGTGTCAGGATGGAGACAGGGCTTGTTGCAAAGAAGCAGGGTATAAAAACTATTGTTCATCCCCACAACTAGGAGCCTGGCCTTAGAGACTAAAGCTATCCATGGAGTAAGGGAGAGGTGTATAGAGATTGTGGAGCCGAGAGAGTCCATCTCTAATTCTTTCTGTTTACCCCTGGGTGCCAAGTAAAGGATCCATCCTGCCCAGGGGTTAAATGAAGAAATAGACTTGTTAGTAAAATGGCTGGAGAATAAATCCTCAGAGTGTGGAAGAGATTTAGATAATCTCTTAGCAGGTTTAACAAGGTTGTGGCAAAGAACTGAATAGTGCCATGGCAGCCCTGCAGCTGTTGAAGATGGGCTCCTCAGAAAAACTGAGAACTTTAAAAAAAACCCTCAAAGACAATCATAAGCTACAAAAACTTGGAGATTTGTTTTCAAAACTGGAAGTGGCCAAAACTGATCCATACCTCCAGGCCTCTGCTTTCTGAACACTTCTGTGGGGTAAAGCCAATTGTGCAAAAACTGCCACACAACTTCCAGGAAAAATGGATTTCCCTAGGCTCAAAATATAAATTAGAAACTAAAGATGCTTTTCCTCCATTCACATTTTTCTCCAGGTTCATCCTGGATCAAGGAGTAGCATGAGAAGATCACCCAGACATTGCCAGCAAGAAGTGAGTGGGATCTGGAGCACTTGCACGCATTTGAGGGGAGACAGAGACTACTCCTCCCTCCACTGGTAGTTGTGTCTACAGGAGAAACCCAGGACAGCATAAGCATATGCATTAAGGGGAGGGGAGGGAAAGAGCCTCCCTGTTGTGGTTCCCTCCTGCTCTGGCAAGAATCCCTGGCCACTTCCTGCAGGAGAAGGGAGGGTTAAAATAAGGAGCAAATGGTCACCTTGCTAAGACTGGCTTGCTTCTGGTTGCCACTGTGCTTGCTTCTTAAAAGAACAGCATTTCTAGTTTGGCCTGTCCTGCTCCTCCGGAATAATAAATAAATACCCGCCCCCCCCCCCCCCCCCCCTCTTGATCTGCAGATGCAGCCCTTGAAGGAGCAGGGATCACAGCCCTTAGGGCAAGCCTTTTTAAAATTTCAAATTCATTCTGTCTTTGGCTGTTTTTTTTTAATAGTTAGGGAGAGGCTATTTTGTTTTTAATGATTTCTGTCTTTGTATTTAGTATGGCACTGTAGTTCTGAATATCAAAAGGAAATCAATGGAAAAATCCAAACAAGAGCTCCATGCATTGAATGGGGGTAAAATCCGATTTGAGTCAACCTGTTCAATCAACTTGGGAATGCCTTGGTAACCTTACTAGGCTTTGGTCTGAATGGGTAATGAATTCTATGTAAGTCTTTCTAGTTTGTTTTGTTTGTTTGTTTTTGTTAGGCCAATTTTGAGCATTTTTGAAAAAAGCAATTGGAAAGTTTTCAAAATATGAAAGTATGCATTTCAATAATGATTACACACAAAAACCCCCCACCTAAAGTACTGTTTGCAGTGTGAAAACACTGACACATACTGAATTTCAGACCCCTCCATAAACACCTAATTGCCTAAAAAATAAATACCTTTCCAATCCCCTAAAATCAGAAGCCCTACTTAGGATTCATTGTGTTTGAAAGTGTTTGCACGATATCCCCTGCCTACATATGTATTTTTTATTTCATTTAACTCACATCTTTTCATTGGCATCTCAAAGCAAGTTACAATCAGGTACAATAGGCATTTTTTTGTTCACAGAGGCTTTATAATCTAAGGGGTGAATTTGGAAAACATTGCATGCATAGACTATACTCACATAGTCCACTGTTTATAAACGTCAAAAATACACATGTATTTTTAATTTCCTGCACACATATACATGCTTAAAAAAGGGGCAGTCTAGGGCATTACAGGGCAGGGCCAACATTTACATGTGCAAGTTGCTATTTTAAAAGAATCTTATGCAGTTTCAGGTAAATGTTTAAAGGAACATCGTACATCCATAAATGCGCGTATTGGGCACGCAAGCAAAAAATACGCTTAATTTTATATCGTGTGTTCAAGTCCATGCATCTCATTTAAAATATCCCTACTGCGTGTATATGTGCAGCCTTTACGCATGTACTCACACAAGTGACCATGCGGGGGGGGGGGGGGGGGGGGGGGGGGGGAGGGTTAGAGACACAATCTAACACTTTATATATCCCCTGTAAGAGGGGCATTTTCAACTCAGGATGGGTTTGGAAGGGGGGGGGTGTTACAAGGGTCTTCAGACCCTTGCACCCTAGGCAGACCAATGTAACTCCTCCCCTCAAAAAAATCCCAAGTGCCCGTCTTACAGTGGGAGATATATAGAGTGTCAGATTGTCTTTTGCTCTTTCTCATATTCAGGATCCCTCTCTCTCTCTCTCTCCCTCCCTGTCCCCCTGGTGTTCAGAATCCCTCTCGCCCAAAGTCTCCAGATTTGCACCTCATCAGGAGAAGTAGTAAAGTAATGCAGGTAGCATGGCAAGCATTGCCATGTTCAGCCTTGCAAAATGTGGGGGTTATGTGCCTAGTCTTGGCCCCGCCTCTTTTCTGCCTCCTTATTCTTGGCACACGTACTTTCGAGCTTCTTAAAATTTGCATTGCTCGTGAATGACCCACAAACACGTACATGGGGCCATTTTTGCACGAGCAACGTTTTTAAAATCTACCTGTTTGAAGATAACTTTCAAACCAATGTGTGCTGCAGCATATACATGTATATGTGGCCACACAGTTTTACGTATTATTTTAAAACCCGTGCATATGATAGTTGCACCTTTTATAAAATATGTATATCTTTTCCCTTCAACACACAAATGCATGCAATGCATTAAAAATATATATCAGTGAACTGAATGCACATACTCTTCCTTCCTATTTTAAAAATATATGTGAGTATATTTTAAAAGTGAAAGTAAAGTAGGACTTACTCGCGTATATCAGGATTTACCTGCATAAGTTGGCCAATTTAAAAAAATGCATGGGTCAAGGAAATTACCAGTTTTACCAATTAGTTCACCCAGCCCTTCTCCAGATCATTGAGACCCTCCTGATTTTTTCATCCAGACCTCCCACCCAGTTAATAGAACAGATAATTACCAGGTGTAAAAATATGCAAGTAAATTGGAAAAGGTTCACTCGTAAGTGTCTTTTACAATAGCAACTTACATGCATAACTATTGGCCTTGCCCAAGAACACCATTAGACTGCTCTTTTTTCACATGAAAAGTGCATGAAAGTGAATATGCATGCATGCAACCCCTGGATGGGATAAAGGCATGTCACTGTCCCCAAAGGCACATAGACTAAAATAGACCCTATCTGCAACCAGTTCTCCATGGATATCCTTTTCATTTCTTAGGTCTAGGGCTCCCTGTGGGGGGAAGCATAGCTTTAAGCACCTTTTGCATTAATCAAAGTGACAGCCTTTTTCCCAGTCTCTGCAAGTAGCAAAGATAATCTCCACAGTCTATAGAGGCAAAAATTACACTGAAGGGCAATGTGGTTTCCATCTTCTTCACTGATAGTTGATTAAATTGAATGAAGATTATTTTACAGCACTTATATGTCAAATAAACTTGATGAACAATAATGAAGAATAAATATTAATAACTGTATGACCTCACTTTTCTAATAAAGTCTTTTCATTTATGTAAGAAAATTCCTTAAAAATGTATCTCCTTCTCCTTTCAATTACTGAGATTGAAAAAGTATAATCTTTCTTCAAACTCCTAAATTTATATGAATCTCCTCCCCACTGTAAAATAGTTAGAATGTAGTCCCAAATTACTAATCAGAACAAAGCAAGTCCCAATTCTCATAGCTTTTCTGTAGTATTCTTAAATAAATTAGATTTCCTTTTGAAAGCACCAGTGTAAACTCTCCTCTCAAGTATATTCAGACCTGCATTTGCCAATAGGCACCCGCCTGCATGTGCTTAAGCAAATATTTAGAGGAAGCAGGCTGGCTAAGATTTGCTGCCTTCCAACTTTAGTGCCTGTCATTCAGCGGAGCTGTAAGTTACAGGAGTTGGGTGAGCAGAATGAAAACACAAAAAGCGCATAAGGTTGGCAAAATCCTATATCCATCCCTATGTATACCTTTAAACTAGGTAGGAAATATAAGCATTTTCAATGAGTATCAGAACATAAGAACATACGATATGCCATACTGGGTCAGACCAAGTGTTGCGCTGGAAGTGGACCCTTGGCCTGGTGCTGGATTGGTACAGCCCTCTGGTCGGACCCGGAGAGCGCCTGCCACCAGGAGGCGGAGCACAAGAGGAGACAGAGGCTAGCTGGAGCTTCGCCAATAGCATCCCGGGGTTTCCTCACGTTGAGCCCTTGGTTACTCAGGCCGCCTGGTCTTAGGTGGACCTCACAGGGTCTCCTAGAGAGGAAGCACAGGAGAGTGCCCACCATGAACAAGAGTGTGCGGTCGATGTCCAAGCAAGAATGTCCAGAGGTTACAGGGGGCCAGAACAGAGAGTCTGAGTGGGTAGCGAGGATCAAGGCCAGAGTATCTGTCCAGAATGGTCATCCGAAGCAGGGGTCAGTACCTGTAGTCAATCCCGGAGTAGTCAGATCAGGCAGAGGTCAAGTTCCAGGCAGCGATCAGGAGTAGTCAGTGGTCAGGCAGAGGTTGGTTCCAGGCAGTGATCAGGTGAGGTCAGTGAACAGGCAGAGGTCGGATCCGGGCAGCAGTCAGACGAGATCAGGAGCAAGCAAAGGTCAGTACCATCAGATCAGTCCGAAGGGTACTACCAGGAATGGAGAGACAAAGGAACAGGAGACGCTGGAACAGGAGATGCAGGAACAGGAGATGCTGGAACAGGCAAAGTAGAGAACATCGGAGTATACGATCCAATTGCAAGGCAAGGAAGTGGAGTCTGACCACTTCTTTAAATCCTTCCATCAATTAGGTTGCGCTGCGGAGCAAGGAGCCACCCTTGGCCCTTTAAGAGGCCGGGCAGTCCGTGCACGTGTGCCTAGGGGCAAGGCCAACGCCACAGAGGACGCTGAGCCCCATCGTGAGGCCTGGATGGGAGACTGAGAGTGGGGGAGCCGGGGACACCGCAAACTGGCTGCAGCTGTGGAGGAGGAGATCCCGATGCTCATGGACAGGAGAGCAAGGTGAGCAGGGCCAGCCGTGGAGCGGACGCAGCTGGGATGCGCAACACCAAGGGTCCATCAAGCTCAGCATCCTGTTTCCAACAGTGGCCAATCCAAGCCACAAGTACTTGGCAAGGTCCCAAATATTAAATACATTTCAAGCTACTATTGCTTATTAATAAATAGCAGTTTATGGATTTTTCCTCTAGGAACTTATCCAAACCTTTCTTAAACCCAGTTACACTAACTGCTGTAACCACATCTTCTGGCAATGAATTCAAGAGCTTCACTGTGCGCTGAGTGAAAAAAAAAATATTTCTTAAATTTGTTTTAAATGAGCTACTTGCTAAATTCACGGAGTGCCCCCTAGTTTTTCTAATATCTGAGAGAGTAAATAGCCAATATACATTAACTTGTTCAAGTCCTTTGATGATTTTGTAGCCCTCTATCTTATCCCACCTCAGTTGTCTCTTCTCCAAACTGAACAGCCCTAACGTTCTTCTCCGGCTGTCGTAGTACATATGGGCACCAACGACATAGGAAAATGTGGGAGAGAGGTTCTGGAAGCCAAACTTTAGGATTTTAGGTAGGAAGCTAAAATCCAGGTCCTCCAGGGTGGCATTCTCTGATATGCTTCCTATTCCACGTGCAGATTCCCAGAGACAGGCAGAGCTCCAGAGTTTCAATGTGTGGATGAGACGATGGTGCAGGGTCAGAGGGATTCAGTTTTGTAAGGAACTGGGGAAACTTTTGGGGAAAGGGGAGACTTTTCCGAAAGGATGGGCTCCACCTTAACCAAAGTGGAACCAAGCTGCTGGCACTAACTTTCAAAAAGGATATAGAACAGCTTTTAAACTAGAACAAGGGGGAAAGTCGACAGTCACTCAGCAGTGCATGGTTCAGAGAAATGTATCCTTGAAGGATACCAATGAAACAGGAGAGTTAGGGCATCCCAACAGAGATGTTCCATTAAAAGCAAACATAGTCCACATGCCTATATGTAAAAAATCACCAAAGCTAATGATTTCCGAATTATCCCAAACAACTGAAAAGCAGATTGTTAAAACAAACAAAAACACACTTTGAAATGTCTTTATGCCAATGCCAGAAGTCTAAGAAGTAAGATGGGAGAGTTAGAGTGTATAACAGCAAATGATGAGATTGACATAATTGGCATCACAGAAACTTGGTGGAAGGAGGATAAACAATGGGACAGTGCTATATCAGGGTACAAATTATATCGCAATGATAGAGAGGATCAACTTGGCAGGGGTGTGGCACTTTATGTCCGGGAGGGTATAGAGTCCAACATGATAAAGGTCATACAAGAGACTAAATGCTCAGTAGAATCTATATAGGTAGAAATCCCATGTGTGTTGGGTAAGAGTATAGTGATAGGAGTATATTATCGTCCACCTGGACAAAATGGTCAGACAGATGATGTAATGCTAAGAGAAATCAGGGAAGCAAACCAATTTGGAGGTGCAATAATAATAAGAGATTTCAATTACCCCAATATTGACTGGGTAAATGTAACATCAGGACTTGCTAGAGACATAAAGTTCCTAGATGTAATAAATGATTGCTTCATGGAGCAATTGGTTCAGAAACCAACATGAGAGGGAGCTATTTTAGATGTATTTCTTAGTGGAACGCAGGATTTGGTGAGAGAGCTAACGGTGGTGGGGCCATTTGGCAACAGTGATCATAACATGATCACATTTAAACAAATAACTGGAAGGGGAACAATAAGTAAATCTGCAGCTCTAACACTAAACTTTCAAAAGGGAAACTTTGATAAAATGAGGAAAATAGTTTTAAAAAAACCTGAAAGGTGCAGCTGCAAAGGTTAAAAGTGTTCAACAGGCTTGGACATTGTTTAAAAATACAATCCTAGAGGTGCAGTCCATATGTATTCCACGCATTAAGAAAGGTGGAAGGAAGGCAAAACGATTACCATCATGGTTAAAAGGTGAGGTGAAAGAGGCTATTTTAGCCAAAAAAAATCCTTCAAAAATTGGAAGAAGGATCCATCTGAAGAAAATAGGATAAAACATAAGCATTGTCAAGTTAAGTGTAAAACGTTGATAAGACAGACGAAGAGAGAATTTGAAATGAAGTTGGCCATAGAGGCAAAAACTCATAATAAAAACGTTTTAAAATATATCCAAAGCAAGAAACCAGTGAGGGAGTCGGTTGGACCATTAGATGACCGAGGGGTTAAAGGGGCTCTTAGGGAAGATAAGGCCACTGCAGAAAAACTAAATACATTCTTTGCTTCCATGTTTACTAATGAGGATTTTGGCGAGATACCAGTACCGGAGATGGTTTTCAGGGATAATGAGTCAGATGAACTGAACAAAATCACTGTGAACCTGGAAGATGTAGTAGGCCAGATTGACAAACTAAAGAGTAGCAAATCACCTGGACCAGATGGTATGCATCCTAGGGTACTGAAGGAACTAAAAAATGAAATTTCTGATCTATTAGTTACAATTTGTAACCTATCATTAAAATCATCCATTGCACCTGAAGACTGGAGGGTGGCCAATGTAACCCCAATATTTAAAAAAGGCTGCAGGGGCGATTCGGGTTACTAAAAACCATTGAGCCTAATTTCAGTGCTGGGAAAAATAGTGGAAACTATTCTCAAGATCAAAATCGTAGAGCATATAGAAAGACATGATTTAATGGAACGCAGTCAATACGGATTTACCCAAGGGAAGTCTTGACTAAGAAATCTGCTTTATTTTTTTGAAGGGGTTAATAAACATGTGGATAAAGGTGAACTGGTAGATATAGTGTATTTGGATTTTCAGAAGGCGTTTGACAAGGTCCCTCATGAGAGGCTTCTACGAAAACTAAAATGTCATGGGATAGGAGGTGATGTCCTTTCATGGATTGCAAACTGGCTAAAAGACAGGAAACAGAGAGTAGGATTAAATGGACAATTTTCTCAGTGGAAGGGAGTGGACAGTGGAGTTCCTCAGGGATCTGTATTGGGACTCTTACTTTTCAATACATTTATAAATGATCTGGAAAGAAATACGACGAGTGAGATAATCAAATTTGCAGATGACACAAAATTGTTCAGAGTAGTTAAATCACAAGCAGATTGTGATAAATTGCAGGAAGACCTTGTGAGACTGGAAAATTGGGCATCCAAATGGCAGATGAAATTTAATGTGGATAAGTGCAAGGTGATGCATATAGGGAAAAATAACCCATGCTATAATTACACAATGTTGGGTTCCATATTAGGTGCTACAACCCAAGAAAGAGATCTAGGTGTCATAGTGGATAACACATTGAAATTGTTGGTTCAGTGTGCTGCGGCAGTCAAAAAAGCAAACAAAATGTTGGGAATTATTAGAAAGGGAATGGTGAATAAAACGGAAAATGTCATAATGCCTCTGTATCGCTCCATGGTGAGACCGCACCTTGAATACTGTGTACAATTCTGGTCACCGCATCTCAAAAAAGATATAATTGCGATGGAGAAGGTACAGAGAAGGGCTACCAAAATGATAAGGGGAATGGAACAACTCCCCTATGAGGAAAGACTAAAGAGGTTAGGACTTTTCAGCTTGGAGAAGAGACGACTGAGGGGGGATATGATAGAGGTGTTTAAAATCATGAGAGGTCTAGAACGGGTAGATGTGAATCGGTTATTTACTCTTTCGGATAGTAGAAAGACTAAGGGGCACTCCATGAAGTTAGCATGGGGCACATTTAAAACTAATCGGAGAAAGTTCTTTTTTATTCAACGCACAATTAAACTCTGGAATTTGTTGCCAGAGGATGTGGTTAGTGCAGTTAGTATAGCTGTGTTTAAAAAAGGATTGGATAAGTTCTTGGAGGAGAAATCCATTACCTGCTATGAAGTTCACCTAGAGAATAGCCACTGCTATTAGCAATGGTAACATGGAATAGACTTAGTTTTTGGGTACTTGCCAGGTTCTTGTTGCCTGGATTGGCCACTGTTGGAAGTAGGATGCTGGGCTTGATGGACCGTTGGTCTGACCCAGTATGGCATTTTCTAAAAAAAAAAAACCAAAAACTAACGTTGTGTAATTATTAGAGATGTGATTTAGCTGAATCTTTTGGTTTGGCCTTCGTTATCGGCCCACCACGGGAAATTTTGTTTCCCGCGGTTCGAGCCGATTTTTTTCCAGCTGTTCCAAACTGAGAAAAACAAAAGCACCCCAACCCTTAAGATTTAATTAAATACAATCCCCCACCCTCCCAACCCCCAAAACTTGCCTAGAGTCCCTGGTGGTCCAGCGGGGTCCCGGGAGTGATCTCCCACTCTCGGGCCGTCGGCTGCCAGTAAATAAAATGGCGCCGGTGGCCCTTTGCCCTTACCTTGTGACAGGAGCTTTCAGAGCCATTGGCCGGTCTCTGTCACATGGTAGGAGCAATAGACGGCCGGCTCTATCTTAAAAAATGGTGCGGGCCATCCATTGCTCCTACCATGGGACAGGGGCTGGCCAATGGCACTGATAGCCTCTGTTAAATGGTAAGGACAAAGGGCCATCAGTGCCATTTTGATTAGTGGCAGCTGATGGCCCAAGAGGGGGAGATTGCTCTCGGGACCCCACTGGACCACCAGGGACTTTTGGTAAGTCTGAGGGGGGGGGGGGGTCGGGCAAGTCTTGGGTGGTCAGGAGGGTGAGGGGTTGCAATTAATTAAATTTGAAGGGTTGGGGTGGGTTTGAGTTTTTTTGGGGGTTTTTTATGTGCCCTTTCACCCCCCCCCCCAAAAAAACCGATAAGAAAACCACACAAAATTTTGTGAGTTTTCCTATCGTTTTGGTGACCCCCCCAAAACACGACAAAATAGGAAATATCTTCTATATTTCCTATTTTGTCACAAACGAATGCACATCCCTAGTAATTATAGCAAGGGTTATTTTTACCTATATTCATCACTTTGCACTTGTCCACATTAAATTTCATCTGCCGTTTGGAAGCCCAATCTTCCAGTCTCACAAGGTCCCTCTGCAATTTATCACAATCCGCTTGAGATTTAACCACTCTGCCTAATTTTGTGTCATCCGCAAATTTGATCACCTCACTTGTCATACTCATTTCCAGATCATTTATAAATATATTGAAAAGCACTGGTTGAAGTACAGATCCCTGAGCACTCCACTGTTTACCTTTTTCTACTGAGAAAACAGATCATTTAATCCTACTCTCTGTTTCTTTTAACTAGCTTGCAGTCCTCAAAAGGACATCGGCTCCTATTCCATGACGTTTTAGTTTTCTAAGAAGTCTCTCATGAGGGACTTTGTTGAATGCCTTCTGAAAATCCAAATATACCGCATCTACCGGTTCACCTTTGTCTACATGTTTATTCACCCCTTCAAAAAAATGTAGGAGATTTGTGAGGCAAGGCTTCCCTTGGGTAAATCCATGCTGGCTGTGTCCCTTTAAACCATGTCTGTCTAAATGTTTTGTGATTTTATTCTTTATTACAGTTTCTACGATTTTTCCCAGCACTGAAGTCAGGCTCTCCAGTCTATAGTTTCCTGGATCACCCCTGGTGCCCTTTTTAAATAACGGGGTTACATTGATATACATTATTTTAATGAATTGTATGTATTTGTGTGTAAGCCTACATGTATTTTAAATATACATATATCATACTAACGTAGATATGCTTGCAGCTATATACATGCCACCGTGCACATGTGTTTGTGCCTGAGGCAATGTAAGGTGAAGTGACTTGTCCAAGGTCACAAGGAGTAACAGTAGGATTTAAACACTGGCTTCTCTGGGTCTCAGCCTCCTGCTCTAAGTAGTCTATACCTTCATCTTCCCAAGACCTGTCTATGAACAGTTTTCTAACCATGAAATTAATAGAAGCAGCTGCTTGAGATACTACTTAATTTCCTGTATTTTAAATGTGACGTTTTAGAGCCAGAAATTAAATTTTAGACCATGACAGGATTAATAAGAATCTTTATGTATTCAATTTAGTGAGAATTTCAGCTAAGCCATTTCATATGATATTTTTATTTTCAAATGTGCCAGGAATCATGATGTATTGAATTTATAAACTATGCACACAAGGAATATTAATGTTTTTTCCTATCAGAATTCATCTAGGTCTTCTTCGCAAGCTGTCTTCATTGTTTAATCTTCAATATCTAATATCAAGTAGAGACTGGAATATTTAAAAGAACAATTTAATATCCTTCAATTCAAGGAGATATCAGAGTTAAATGATCTAAAAATTATCCAGAAGAATATTACTAGAATTACAATCTAATAATCATGGGTGTGACATATCTATAGGTATGCAGGAGTTGTTTTATTGGTTTGTTTGATTCATTTTGCTGCTGTTTTTTATTTACATTTGGTTAGTTTATATAAAGTTTTTATTTCCTTTTCATTATTTTTAGAGTGCATTATTTTCCAATAGCATACACTAAAATCTGGCTATCAGCACCCTCCCCCTGCCAACTAAATGCTACATCAAAGTTTAAAACAAAGGAATCCCACTAGGCTTGACTTCCTTGCTTCATCCGTTGTCCATATCTTACTCCATTGTAGAAGTGGTGCCTAGTTAGTCCTGCTCCATTAGTGCCTTACTTGAACTTTGCACAGGCTGATTTGAGGCTAATCTGAGGCTGTGCCATATATAGTCAAGACCCCAAGAAGAGGAGTACCAAGCTATTACATAAACATTTTCGGAAAACTACAACTAGGCAAAAGAATCATCCCACATTCAATGTCATCCCTCCCCTGCCCCCTAATATTTGCATTCATTTAGAATCTAAGAGGGATATACACAGAAAGCAAGATTTATTAATTAGGTTGCAGCTCGTATAATAAGACGTTCTGGCAGCTGGCCAAAATGCTCTTGTGTATTACTTAAGGTGGGGAGTTTCTCAGGCCTGTGCCCAGGCTGTTGGGATGATGATGTTGACTCCAATATTCCTTTGACTTGTCTCATATTTTATACTTTTACTCAGACTTGGGTCCACAGGCGCCATTTTCTTGTACAGCTCATTTTTACAATAGTGCTGGCTTTGGGTCAGCTGGCACAATTGCCTACTCCTAGTCTGCTAAGGCAAGAGGTACTGGGATTGTGTGAGCCCATGAATACTGAAGAACGGTGGTAAGAAACCATAGAGGAGGGGCTTGGAGGTTGGTGGATTATGAGAGTGTTGTGACATTTTGATTTTGTGGTGGGGGGCAACATTTATTTTAAACAAAACAAATTAAAATGAATGAAATTTTGTTCATTTTTGTTTTGTTTTAAAAATGAAATAAAAGCACATCCCTAATATCCTATAGTCAAGCTTATATGGCTGATAGCTGGGATAGGATAGGTCCTTAGCAGTATGAACCAAAATGACTGAGTAGATTGTATAGTCCATTTTGTCTTTATCTGCCATCATCTGCTATGTTAGTGCAGACGAGTGTTCTAGTCAGATTTGTTTCTTACCAAAAAAAGAAAGTGGCTACTTGCCTGAATGACTTGGTTTTCAGTAGATATATTCTCAGTGGTATAAGTTGTTCCAGGAGGGGTGAGACCCCCCAATAGTGCCTTTGGTATGACTCCTGATTCCGTTGACCTTATAGATTACCTGTGAACTCATATGTCTACACTTCCATTTGAGTTTCTCCACCTCCTTGGGTGTTGCTACTCCAAATCTATTAACAGCAGCCAGAACTTGCTTCTAGAAATGCTGTTTGGTAATATTTTCTGGGTTCCTAAAGTACTCCTCATTGAATTATGATAATCGTGAGATCACTTCATGGACAAGACTTCAACAATTTTCATTGCTTTACCATTGGGCTTGCTGGACTTATCCTTTCTGTGTTTGGTCAGCCTTTTGCAAGTAGTCTGGAGCCTCAGCATCCGTCAGCTCCCTAAAGCCTAAGGACTGACTGAAGTCCTGGATATTTCAAGCAATAGTTCTTTCTTGCGTGCCCAACATCCCATGGAGATGGGCTCTTGGTTATCAACAAGTAATTTGCCTCATCCTTCCACTATACATCAACTAAAGGATCACAGTGTGTTGTTACCTCTTAAATATGGTCTACTTCCAGTTAAATACTGAAAAGCATTAATTCTTTCTTGAGATCCTGTGTATTGAAAAATAGAGCTTCATGACAACGTAATATTTATTTATTTACACTGATTTATATACTGCCCTTCCTGGGGAGATCAGGGCGATTAACAAAATTAAAAAAACATTCATATTAAAAACTACCAGACTACACAAGAACATACTTAATAGAGATGTGAATCGGAACTGGAATTAGTTCGGATTCCGGTTCAGATTCACATCGGTTTTTTTTTTCGTCTGGCCCGATCGCGGTTTTGTTTATCGGCTGCACTTGAGCTGATAAACAAAAACCCACCCCGACCCTTTAAAACGAATCCCTTAGCTTCCCCCACCCTCCCGACCCCCCCCCCAAAACATTTTACAGGTACCTGGTGGTCCAGTGGGGGTCCCGGGAGCGATCTCCCGCTCCTGGGCCGTCAGCTACCACTAATCAAAATGGCGCAGATGGCTTTTGCCCTTACCATGTGACAGGGTATCCGTGCCATTGGCTGGCCCCTGTCACATGGTAGGAGCACTGGATGGCCCGTGCCATTTTTAAAGATGGCGCAGGCCATCCAGTGCTCCCTCCATGTGACAGGTGCCGGCCAATGGCACGGATACCCTGTCACATGGTAAGAGCAAAGGGCCATGGGTGCCATTTTGATTAGTGGCAGCCGACGACCCGGGAGCGGGAGATCGCTGCCGGGACCCCCACTGGACCACCAGCTACCTGTAAAATATTTTTGGGGGGGTTGAGAGGGTGGGGGAAGCTAAGGGATTAGTTTTAAAGGGTCGGGGTGGGTTTAGGGGTTATTTTTGTGTGCCGTTTTTCCCGACCTCCCCCAAAACGATAAGAGAACCCCACGAACAATATCATGGGGTTTTCCTATCATTTTGGGGGAGCCCCTGATTTCTGACGATTTTGAAAATATCATACGATATTTTCAATCGTCCGAAGCCCGATTCACATCCCTAATACTTAATAGCATGGTTATTAACTAGGAAATGCTGATGTGAAGAACCAGGTTTTTAATCCTCTTTTATAGGACTTAGGTCTGGATTTTATAAGGTCGCAGATCTAAGAAAGTCTAGCAGTAACAGGGGGTGGGGGTGGGGCGAAGCGGGGGCCGGCTTTCGCTCCCAAAAGCACCATCGTAAAAGGAGGTGCTATTTTGCTTGCTAGTGGCAGCGAAAAGGTTCATACCTTTTCGCAGCCAGCGAACTTTCCGCCGCGTCTACCCCGGTGCTGTCCCGACTCCTCTTCTTCAGGGGCCGACGCCCCCGACTCTGCCCTGATTTAGTGATTGCAGGCGAAAAGTCCCGTTTCGCGTACGATCCTTTTTAAAAATGACCCCCTTAGTGTCAGCAATTCAAACATTTTATTCTATAATCTAGGTCCTGCAATTGAAATAGTTCTGTCTTGAAGTTCAGAAAGATGGACACAATGTAAGCATGGTATCCCTAGAAAATCCTTATTTCAAAGTTTAGTGACTTTTGCAGAGCATAAAAATGTAATACAGCACCCAGAGAAACAGTATTTTCAGTGATCAGAATCTTATGAATCAGTGTTAGTATTTTGTATTGTAATGTATTTGAAACTGAATTGGAAGCCAATGTAGACGCTAGTGTTGGAGTGATATGAACCCGAGCAACCAAATTCTGTAGGAGTTGAAGAGCCCTCAAAGTGCCACCAGGCAGTCCTAGGCAGTAGATCTGGAATGCCTAGGACCTGATTTCGTAAGTGTTTTTTCCCTCTATAGACATTAAATTGCTCTTTAACTACTTCCTCACATTGGGGTGGTAAGTAGCACAGCAAGTATTTTGGGGTGGTTTTATTTTCCCTTTTTCTAATTTTGTAACAATTCTGTAGCTATGTCAGTTGCTATGTGCGGTACTGCTGTACTTTATTAGGCTTCATTAGACTGCACTTTCCTCATTGTTTCTATAATGCAAAGTTGCATGTGTGTTTCAGGGAATTTTAAAAAGATTCCAAGCAGTGACTGAAGTGTGGACAAACATCTTTGGCTTCTTCACCATACTTCACACTGATATCAAACTGTACGCCTGTTTGTTTTGCTTCCTCTGACCTCTTCTAGAGGGTGAGGATGTTAGCAGATTGACTGTGCATGTACAAAGAGGGATAATGAGTCTCATGCATATTGTAATGAAGATGGTATCATTATGCCTGAGAGTGCAGCACATGCTGCAGTCCTGCATAAGGAGAGTTAGATATTAGATAAACTGGACTCTTGCCAGCCCTTTTCAGTGCAAGATATGATTAAGGCCCTGATTCATTAACACTTTTCTCCTGTTCTGTTTCGGGGGGGGGGGGGGGGGGGGAAGTCTAGCAAATCAGGCCCTAAATTTGGTCACCTAAGTCAATGAATACATGTTTTCAGTAATTTTTTATTATAATTTTCCAAGAAGGAGTGACTTGAACCCATATTCAAAATAGTATGTGGGAAAATCGAGTGAAAAATAATTAGCTAAAAAGAAAACTGGATTTATTGTGATATATTTCAATGATGTAATAACAAAGACAGAAATAAATACATTAGTCCTACAGCTAAGAATAAACCAGAAAAAAAAAAAAAACACGGCCTGATTTAAAAAGGAATTTTCCCTATTGTCTGCCTATAGCAAAAATCCATAGGGGTCGTTTTTTAAAAACGCGCGTGGGTGTTCATATGCGCCTGGTTCCCGGCACGCGCACATGGACGCGACTATTTTATAACATGCACGCATTGCCGCACGCATGTTATAAAATACGATTCCCATGTGCACCTGCATGGTTGGCATGTGCGGGCAGGTGTCACCTAACACGCGCAAGATGGGGATTTTTAAAAAATTACGCACGGTGACATGAGCATGCCTTTCCCAATTCCCTATACCCCCTACTCTGCCTTCCTTTTCTCCTCTCCTCCCTGACCCCTAAACCCCCTTTCCCTACCATTTTTTTTGTTATTTTGGAACTTACTTTATCTGACTAGATCTGTGGTTCCCAATCCTGTCCTGGGGACCACCCCAGCCAGTCGGGTTTTTAGGATATCCACAATGAATATGCATGAGAGAAAATTTGCATGTTAAGGAGGCAGTGCATGCAAATGTTCTGTCTGTTAAAACTGCCATGTCTGTTAAAACTGCCTTGATGGCCTCCTGAAAGTCATTGATAAACAAGTCATAACCAATGTCAGGCAAATGAATCTTGTCCCAACGGTGCAACTCCTCACAAATGTTTTTTGCCCACTCATGCAGTATCTGCTGTCCCTCTATATGCCCCATCCACACACCAATTTGCCTGTTTAACTTCCTCAGTCTCCGACCCCATAGCCTTTGATTGTTGAATTTTATATGAGGGATAAAGTCCAACCAAACAATGCATACTCTCAGGAACCACAAACTTAACTCTAGAAGGTCCCTTCTTGCCTGCTACAACAATTGTAAGCAAGACATAACCCACAGATCATTACCCCTAAGGTGTAGAATTATGATGTTTGGGGTGGCCATGGAATCCCTCTTGACCTGTAACCCAGGTATGAGCTGTCCCCAGTGCATTTCACACTTCCCCATCCATGTGATGTGCACCCCTTGGGCAGCTAGCCCCAAATGCGGCCCATATCTGGGCTCACAGGCCCTCCTGGCTGCCCAATAAATGAAGGAATGTCCCATAATCCAAACCTGTACCAGCTTAGGAGGTGCCTCTGAAAGTGGGAGAAAACATTTTTTATGTTATGGTTCTGTGAAGAGAAAAGTGTCCGATCTAATCTGACATATAAGTTCACTGCAGAGGAATGCCACCTGCCTATCCATTTTATTGCCTCTTTACCCAACCCTTTCCTGGGCTGCACTGGTGGCGGCCCCGATTAGGAAAGAGTGGGTCCCAAATTTGCATGCATCCAATCCTACCCTGCCCAGGGTGAGCTTTAAGACTGCCGAAAATTGGTACCTTGAAAGAGGGACTCGGTCCTTGTGGACAAGCAAATGAGCCCCCCCCCCCCCCCCCCCCCACTCCACTGGCCGAACAACGAGTTACTCTTGTAAATTTGTGACTGGGCATGTTACCTGATTACCGAGCCGTCTGAGTGCCAATGTTGCACCCTGACCCATTTGATCGGTTTTTGATCTTGGGGACGCCCCGAGGTTCCCGCCATGATGTGGATAAAGACGTGGGTGGCAATCACACACGCACCTTAGGAGGCCCTTAGGATAAACATGGTGAACGCCTTCACCATTGCTGATCTGGAGACACCAGAAAGAGCAGCATGAGGACGCGGTGGCAGCCAGTCTCCCAAGGTTTGAGGAGAGAGAAGGAAGAAAGGTGAGATACAGAGGTCGAAGCCGTCTGAGACCATCGGACACAACACGGAGAGCCCTGCAGGGTAAGAGAGGTTCTGGATAAGTCTGAATTTTCCCGGCTCCTTCTTTGGGACCACCACCAGAGGCGATAACACCATTTTGCAGAATGGAGGAGCGGGGAAAGGACCCGCCAATCTTCCCAAAGCGAGCTCCGCATTCAATTTGTCTTGCACGACCTTGGCCTGATGCAATGTAGAGGGGTCGTTGTTAGCCACCAAGTTGCAAATAGGGCCTTGGTAAGGGATTCTAAATCTGTCCTGGAAGCCCTGCTCAAACCTTATCACCTTATCTCAGCTGGGATATAAGGCAGCCAGTCCAGCATTCGGTCCAGTCTGATTGGTGAGGGACCTTTCTGAAATCCCTGAGCATCATTGCCCTGCGGCAGAACTCCTGGTCACTGCTTTCTTGGTACACCTGGTTGCCAGATGGGGAGCTGTGTAAATCAAGCAAATATGCTTGAACTTGCAATCTTTGAAGGAGCAAGATGATTTGTTAAAATGCCAGCAAGTATTGCTCAGGTATTTGCAGGGACCTCTGTTGAGGTGGCAGGTTTCTTTGACATATGACCGCGGCCACCCACGTTGACCACCTTATTTGTCATTTGCTTCAACCAGAGACTTATGTCCTGCATCCCCCAAGTGCTCATCATAGTTCAGCCAGGCCCATCCTTCGTATTCCCTGTAAGCCTCCAAGATGGTGTCAGCATAACTGAGCATGGGGCTGTGTTGTGATGGATCATCCAGGGTAACAATGCTCATCATTCTCAGAAATACTCACACCTTCGTGTCACTGCCTGATGAAGGATCGTCATTTTTGCCCTTTCTCTTCTCGCGTGGCCTCCACCTTCCTTCCATCAACTGGAAGATGTCAATGTATCACTGTTTCCTTATCTTCCTACCAGTGACCTAGGCACACTCTCCCACAACTGGGATAAACTCGTTAGTGCCAGAGAACCTCTTGTCACCACTTTCCGGGATGTACATGGCTTCATTGCGTGGCCCTCATCTGAACTCTCGGAATCGAAAGTCGAACTAGAGCTACTGGAGCTGGAACTGTCTCCATGCTTCTGTTTTCTCTTCTTTTTCTTCACTGCTTATGCCACCATCCCCCCAACCTCAGAAGATAGCGAAGAGGAGCCAGCCTTTCCCAACAACTCACCTTTTGATTCCTTTGAACTCTGTTCCGCAGCTTCTGCCTTCACAGGGGCCACCCTTGTCAAACTCTGGCTGTCGTCCGGACCTTTACCCTGGGTGTTGATAGCAATGGTGCTTTCTCTGCACTGTACCTCTGGTTCTTCATGCTGGTAGGTGCTGGCTTTGCCTCCAACTTGTGGTGCTGGTGTTGCACTGCTGATGCTCGCCACTGAGGTGCCAGTCGATCTCTCATGACCTTCCTGTGCAGAGCACCCTTCCTGAACTCCCCCTGGGTAGCCCACAGGGGACCAATGTGACATTGGGTTATATATGTGAGGGTTGAGCTCCAATTACTGGGTGGATACCATGGCCCACACAGCCAGATGCTATGAAGTCCCACTCCAGGGGGGAAACTAGTGCAGTGAGGGAAGTCATGCTGTAAGAAGGGCCATGCTGAGGGAGCCTGAAGCTGAGGGCCGGCCGGCAGATCCGCAGGGGGTTTCATCCCCATGTGAGGTTGTAGCTGCTCCTGTCCTTGCAGGACTGCTACAACCTGCACACCAAGATCCTCTCGCGGGTTGCCTCCATCGGTCAGTTTGATCGGTAGGGGTGCTTCATGACTGACCCTCTCCTGTGAGGCGCAGTCCGTTGTGCACTGCCTCATACCCTTTTGAGCCCTGCCCTTTGCCCTACTTTGCAGAGTCTGCGCTGGGTCCCACTGACTCTCGGATCGATCGGGCTGATCGCACTCTATTGGACAGTCCCCTCTCTACATGTGGGAAACCTCCTCCTCAAGCCCTTGCTAACCCTGATTACTCACTGGGTAGGGAACCACTGTCGTCTCCTCCATGGTTCTCCAAGATGGCCATCTCGTGGCATCAGGACTCCTTCCTGACTGCTACCTGCTTCTTTTCTTATTCTCTTTCCTCTTCTCTGTTCTTCTTTCTTCTTCCTCTTTTTTTTTTGGCTAAGATTTCTTACCGGGGCAAGCAAGAGCTGTTGAGTGTCTGAGGAAGCTGGAATTAAAACAAGCAACCCTAAGGGATCAAGATCAGAGCATCTGGTGCCAGAGCCAGATACTCTGAAGACAAAGATCCTACCCCTGACCCTTTTGGGATGATGGGTGGAGGGGGGTGATGGCCGACCGATGACTTTACCAGCCTGGCCAAGGAGGAGCACTCCCCCCCCCTTTTTTTTTAAAATATATGTATAGATATATATTTTTTAATATAAGGGCATATGGGGGGAGGGGCAGCTGGAAAGAGAAAATTTTCTTGAGTCGGGAGGACGCTAAGCCATCATGATAACGTGGGGAGAGCTTGATTCCAACGTTGTTGCTGGTGAAAATGGGACCACCCCAGGCGGTGCTGAGCCCCTTAAATCTCGCCGACACATCATTAGAAGTATCCGGGGAGCCAGCCACCACCGAAGAGGTGCCGGCGAAGGCCCACCCAAAAGAGGCCAGCCCTGGGCTGGTGCCCCCCCCCCTATACAGGTGCCACCGTCATCAGGGACAGGGGGGGAGCCGCGCGGCCATGTGCATGGCCCGGCCCCAGGTCACCCAAGAGTTTTTTAAAACAAATACATTCTCTAGTGGTTCTTTTCAAATGAGAATTGTAGAGATGTTTACTAAAATTAGAATGGTCAATGCTTTTATGTCAAAACACTGGTCTAGAACAGAATGGATACATTAGTATGTTGGATTTTATGGAAAAAAATAGATCCCAATCAATTAATAAAACCCCATTTATTTATTTATCTAGTTATTTATTTATTTTGCCTCTGGGTATAAGTTATTCTATTGCAAAAGTATTCTTATGCTCAGTTATTATGCAAAAGGATAAGGAAAAACAAACAGGACCACTGTTATATCAAAAGTATAAATATTATTTGTTCATTAAAAAAAAAATCAAAATATAAGAGTTTCCCATTCCAAATTAAAAATGGTGAAAGTACTGTCATATCCTTAAATTATGGATTTGCAAACTGTTATAAGGAAGAAATGCTGTAATGCTTTTGAATTTTATAATGTCTATAATAGAAGCTCTTTATACAATGGAGTAGAGATTCAAACTTTACTTACACTGATAAATCAGACTTATCCAGCTAAGTGATTGCTACTGAATATTCAGCTATACAACTTAGCCGGAAAAGGGACTTATTGTTGCGCTTGGCGGTGGACCCCTGTCCTGGAGCAGTGGAGAACAGCTCCCTGACTGTACCCAGGAAGCACCTGCCATCAGGTGGCGGAGCACAGGAAGAGATAGAGGCTAGCTGGAGCTTCACCACTGGAAGCCCGCGGTCCCCCTGTGTGGAGCCCTTAGGGACCCGGGCCGCTTGGACTTAGGTGGGCCTTGCAGGGTCTCCCTGATAGGAAGTATAGGGTTGTGCCCACCAGGATCAAGGGTGTATGGTCGATGTCTTGAATGGAGGCCTGAGGTGTCAAGGAAGGCCAGTACAGTGTCTGTGATGACAAGGCTAGGAGTAGAGCCAGAATCAAAGAGGTGTGGTCAAGGATAGCCGAGGTCAAGTTCCAAGGATCAGTCCGAGAGTGGTCAGCCAAAGCAGGAATCAAGTTCCAGGGATCAGTCTGAGAGTAGTCAGCCAAAGCAGGGGTCAGGTTCCAGAGGTCAGACAAGGTCAAGGAGGCAGGCAAAGGTCAGAATCCAGGCAGCAATCAGCTTGGTCAAGGAGACAGGCAGAGGTCAGTACCAGAGAGTCAGTCCAAGAGGTACTACCTGGGGGAACGCAGGAACAGACAGACACTGGAACACGAGGACGCTGGAACACAAGGACGCTGGAACAAGACTGGAACACAAGGATGCTGGAACAAGGTTGGAACAAGACTGGAATGAAACTGGAACGAGACTGGAACGAGACTGGAACAGGCTATGAGACACGGAGGCAAACTCAGTACACATACAGTGTCAACCCGATTGCCAAAGCAAGGAAATGCAGGCAAGCACTTCCTTTAGTAGGAAGTTCAATCAGGGCGCACTGCGGAGCTAGGACCCGTCCCTGGCCCTATAAGGGACTGGGTGGTCCACGCGCACGTGCCTAGGGGCGGGGCTGACACCACGGAGGACGCCCAGCTCCACCGTGAGGCCTGGTGTGCTGAGTAAGGCCCGGTGACCGCCGCCGCAGGACGCCGAGGCCTGGAGGAGATAGCAGCCGCTGCCTGGGAGGTCGACCCGGGACCTGCAGTGGAGTTAGAAAGGTGAGCAGGCTTGTGCGCGGGCTGAGCACGGATGGGGCATGCAACAGTACCCCGCCTTCTAGGCCTCTCTCTACACAGGCGAGGTTTTTCAGGGTGAGCCCTGTGGAAGGTTCTAAGGAGGTCCTTGTCAAGAATTTGTGGAAAAGTTCCACAAGTTCTCTTCAGCTCTATAACCCTCCCAGGATAAGAGGTATTCCCATCTGCCTCGACGTCTACGGACGTCGATGACTTCTCTTACCTGTAGAGTTGTATCAGGTTCAGTGGAGATCCGGGGTGGCGAAGGATCACTCTGAGAGGACCAGGATAGGACTAGCAGCTTCAATAGGGAAACATGAAAGGTGTTATGAATGCCCATGGCACATGGCAGTTGCAATTGATAGGACACTGCTCCCACTCTCCGTAGGACTGGAAATGGGCCGATGAACTTCGGTGCCAGACAGTGTGAAGGGAGTCACAGCCTTATATGATGAGTGCTTAGCCACACTTTCTGGCCAGGATGGAAGAGTGGAGTGGGTCGTCTGCGGGCATCTGAAGTCCATTTGGAACGTTCAGCGGCCTGATTGAGACATTCCTTAATTTGGTTTCACACCTGACGAATGGTCTGGGCCATGTACTGGGCGGCTGACGAAGGAACAGAATGAGGTACTGGTAGTGGTAAGCGTGCTTGTTGACCAAATACCATGGAAAATGGTGATACATCGGTGGCAGCAGCAACGTGGGTATTATGCAACAGTTCTGCCCAAGGCAGCAAGTCGGATCAGTTGTCCTGTTGGTCGTTTACATAACTCGAGGAGCGGGAAATGTAATAAACACAGTCTTTGAGCAAATACAGTAGTCAAGATGATAATGTAGATACAAAGATCCGGTAGTGGCCTGCAGCAGGGGGTATGCCAAGGAAACTATACTATAGATGCCAAGGAGGCAGAGGTCTATGATACAGGAACCAGGCCGTAGACCTTGTATAGACGGAGCACAGGATGAGTAGTGTAGACAGACTGAAGAACAGTAGTGGCCCGAAGAACGGGGTACGCCATGTAGGGATGTGAATCGTTTTAGGACGATTAAAATTATCGTCCGATAATTTTAATATCATCTTAAACCGTTATGGAACACAATACAATAGAGATTCTAATGATTTATCGTTATAAATCGTTAGAATCGTGAGCCGGCACACTAAAACCCCCTAAAACCCACCCCCGACCCTTTAAATTAAATCCCCCACCCTCCCGAACCCCCCCCCAAATGACTTAAATAACCTGCGGGTCCAGCGGCGGTCCGGAACGGCAGCGGTCCGGAACGGGCTCCTGCTCCTGAATCTTGTTGTCTTCAGCCGGCGCCATTTTCCAAAATGGCGCCGAAAAATGGCGGCGGCCATAGACGAACACGATTGGACGGCAGGAGGTCCTTCCGGACCCCCGCTGGACTTTTGGCAAGTCTTGTGGGGGTCAGGAGGCCCCCCACAAGCTGGCCAAAAGTTCCTGGAGGTCCAGCGGGGGTCAGGGAGCGATTTCCCGCCGCAAATCGTTTTCGTACGGAAAATGGCACCGGCCATACGCGTATGGCCGGCGCCATTTTCCGTACGACTGCAGGAGGTTGTTCAGCGAGGCGCCGGAACCCTCGCTGAACGACCTCCTGCAGTCGATCTCCTGCCGGCGCCATTTTCCGTACGAAAACGATTCGCGGCGGGAAATCGCTCCCTGACCCCCGCTGGACCTCCAGGAACTTTTGGCCAGCTTGTGGGGGGCCTCCTGACCCCCACGAGACTTGCCAAAAGTCCAGCGGGGGTCCGGAAGGACCTCCTGCCGTCCAATCGTGTTCGTCTATGGCCGCCGCCATTTTTCGGCGCCAATTTGGAAAATGGCGCCGGCTGAAGACAACAAGATTCAGGAGCAGGAGCCCGTTCCGGACCGCTGCCGTTCCGGACCGCCGCTGGACCCGCAGGTTATTTAAGTCATTTGGGGGGGGGTTCGGGAGGGTGGGGGATTTAATTTAAAGGGTCGGGGGTGGGTTTTAGGGGGTTTAATGTGCCGGTTTTGCGATTTTTGATTTTTCGATTTTTCACGATTTTTCACGATATTTTACCCCCCCAAACGGCAACAATACGATTCCCTCCCCCTCCCAGCCGAAATCGATCGTTAAGACGATCGAGGACACGATTCACATCCCTAACGCCGTGAAATCTTCAGTGAAGTTGATAGAAGTTGGAGAATGTACTCACACAAGGAAGTCCCAACAGAGATATCCGAGGAGCAGGTCAGGAAGTCCTAGGCAGGAGGGCCCTCCGAGGAGCGGATAGCCAAGATGCGGAAGAGCCCCCGAGGAGCGGGTACTCAGAGCGTCCGATTGCCAGGAGGAAAGGCTGGAACAGAAGATCCAAGTTAGAATAGATTTAACATGTGAGAGAACTCCTTGCTAACTTGTCTTAGCAATGGGCCAGTCAGTATAATTACACTAGTGGTGCTGATGTCATCGGGAGGGGACCCCCCCGAGGTTCCCACCATGATGTATACATAAGGAGGCCCTGTGCGTGCGTGCCTAGGTGATGCTGGAAGTAAGATGGTGGTCAACAGTGCCCACGCTGTCCCAGGGACGCCGGGGAAGTCAGCGTTGGTTGGCGGAGGCCGCCATTCTCCCAATGATTGACAGTGCAGGGAAAACAGAGGTGAGCATGAGAGGTTGCAGCCGTCTGCGACCGATGGTCACAACAAGCCTCTGATCAATCTGCAACCAATGAAGCTCATGTAATAATAGGTTAATTCTTTCTCTATTCATATTCTCCCAAAGTTCATCCTTGCTTCCACTCATTCTGTATTAACTGAAGATATATAATGTTTGTATTTTTGCTATCCCAGTTCCCTAAGTATAGAATCCTTGCATGCTGCCATAGAATAGTTTTGAGTCATTTCTGCTTCTCAGCAAATGTTTCTGCTGGAGGCATGGAGGTTCCCGCCATAGACACCTGTTTCTTACCCTAAAAAAGTAGATTGGGTCAGACTGGTACCAGAGAAGAAAAATCTAAATCAAAAAAATGAAATTAAGATTGTTGGCCCAACCTTTGTATAATTTTGTCTAATGGGTACATATACTGTATCTATTAAATATTAAAGCAGCTAATTAGTATAATTATTATTTATTATACCTAAAATACTGCAAATCAATATGTGTCATCAAACTGATATAAACTCAGTTTATAACATTAATTAAATACAATACAAAATATATCATATAATTCAAGTTAATATGCTAAATCAAAAGAAAAAGAAATTAAAAAATGAAAAAGAAAGTTCAGTTTCAAATCCAACATAGATAAACAACTAACTCACTTCAAAGATTCCTTATCTTGCCTTGAAATAAGAAGCAAAATGTCTCACATTCTGATATGCTGGATCATCTTCACCAGCTTGATTCCAGCTTGTTCTTCACTTCGCTCCAGTTCGAACCCAGTACTCCCTTCTCCTCTTCCCAACCCAAACTCAGCACACATTGATTCCCTTCTCCAGCCTAACCTTAGCACTCCTTCCCCTCCTCAGTCTTACCCCAGCACACGCCAAACACTTCCTCTCCATTTCATCCCACCACACTCTGATCTCCTGCCCCATTTTGACCCTAGCACCCTCCATCCCCCCATACAAGCCCTAACCCAACATTCCCTTTCCCCTCTCCAACCCAATCCCAGCACTCCCTTCCCCCCCCTTTCCAGCCTGACACAATACACTCTGATCCCCTTCCTCAATCTGACCCTAGCATCCATCTTTTCTAGTTTGACCCCAGCATTCCCTTCCCCTGTCCCCAATCCAGCCATTGCACACACTGATTTCCCTTCCCTTCTTGAATCCTGCATTTCCTTCCCCTTCCTCAGTCTGACCCCTGCACATTCTTATCCCCACTCCAATCCCAGCACACTCTAATATCCCTCCCCAGCCAAACCTCAGCATTCCTTTATCTCTCTCCAGCCCAACCCCACCATGCTCACCACTGTATTCCAGCCTGACCCCAGCAAACCCCAGCTAAAGCACTTCCTTCCCTTCTCCCTATCTGACTCCAGAAAACTCTAATCCCCTCGCTAGCCGAACCCAGGGGCATCAACCCTGGATACATGTGACTCACACCCCTAGCCAAAACCTCAGTGCCCCGAGTCTCAGCCTTAGCTCTCACTAAGGAGGAAGCTGCAGTGCAGCTGTGTCAGTGGGGCCCACACAGCCAAAAAAAGGGGAGGTGGCCGCTGTGTAGGCTAGAGGTCCGAGGAGGAGGGTCTGTAGATGTGTTGGCAGGGCCACATGGCCTGAAGAAGAGTAGGTGTTGGCCAGGCCATATCGACCAAGGAGGAGAGGCTGCAGTTGTAGTTGAGAAGAATGCGGGGCCCAAGATGGTGAAAGAGGCTGCATGGACTGAGGAGGAGGGGCTGCAGCTGTGTTGACTGGACCCACGTGGCCCAAGGAAGAAGAGGAATCAGCTGCTGTGTTGGCTTGACCTATATGGCCCAGATAGAGACTGCTGTGCTGGTCTTCCTACTTGGTAGAAGAAAGAAGGCTGCTCCTGCATACGCCCTGAACTCTCTGGGGAAAGAGATCATTTGCCCATATGTGTGTGAGAAAGAAATAGGACCATGTGTGCACATGTGTGAGGGACAGACAAAGAGCTTGAGTGTGCATGTTAGAGGATAAATATGTATATATAAACTGTATGTGTGTGTGTGAGGAGACAGAGCATGAGTGTGAATGTGAGAGAGTATGTCTATGTATATATGTGTGTATATGTGAGAGACAGAGCATGATTATGCATGTGTGCATGTGGGAGAGCATACGTATGTAAGTGTGCTTAAGAGACAAAATATGAGTATGCATGTTTATATGAGAGAGAACATGAGAGTGTGTGTGAGACAGAGAGCATGAGAGTGTTTATTTGAGAAAAAGAGCATGTGTCTATGTATATGTGAGATAGAGCGTGTGTATGTGTGTGAAAGAGAGAAAAAAAGGGCAGTTGTGTATGTGTCTGAGAGAGCATATGTGATTGTTTGTGAGAGTGCATGTGTGTGAGCATGTGTGTGTATATGAGAGAGATGCTGCATGAGACCAAGGACGAGGCAGCTGTTGCCTGTACATTCCAGAGGGACATAGAGCATGTGTGTGTGTGTGTGTGTGTGTGTGTGTCTGAGAAAGCATGTGAAAGAACGTGTGATTTTGTGTGTTTATTTGAGAGAGCATACAGTAGAGAGAGAAAATGTGTCTGTGTGAGCGAGTGTGTGTATGTTGGAGAGTATATGTATGTGAGTGGGAGAGAGAAAGGAAAGCTGCTGTACCCTCTTCCCCCACTAATCTATGACAATCTCAGGGTGACTGGAAATCAAACGTTCCCAGGTATGGAGAGCAAGGGATTTTTTAACTCTTATTTGTTTTCCCTATTGGGAATTAGTTGCTGTATCTAATGTTTGAAATATATTTTTGGTGTTTGTCTTCGCCACTGGAAGCCCGCGGTCCCCCCCAGGAGGAGCCCGTAGGGACCCGGGCTGCTGGGACTTAGCTGGACCTTTGAGAGGTCAGGAAGTCGAGTGTTCGGTGCAAGGGCTGACTGGAGCTTCACCCCTGGAAGCCCGCGGTCCCCCCGGAAGGAGCCCGTAGGGACCCAGGCCGCTGGGACTTAGGTGGGTCCTTGGAGACAATGATCAAGAAGACGTCCAAGGTCAAGTGCCAGAGGGTTGTCGCTTACCAGTCCGAGGTCACACACCGAGGGATCACCACTTGCCAGTCTGAAGTCACATACCAGAAAATCACCGCTTGCCAATCCGAAGTCAAACACCAGGAATCACCGCTAGCCGATCCAAAGTCAGGAACTAGGAACACCAAGACAAGACAGGAACAAGGATCCGAAATAGAAGAACTCACTGAAGCAAGCAGACCTGACTAACCCAAAAGTTGCCAAGTCGAGGAATGAGCAGAGGAAGCTTCCTTTTATACTTCCTCTGCTCTGACTCATAGGGAACAGCTGAACCTGGTTAAAGGGATCAGGTCCCGTTACATGCAATGAGGAGGCGTGGCTTCGCGCCTAAAGATGGCGGCGGCCATCTTAGATTTCCTCCACGGAGGAAATGCTGCAGGACGCCGCGAGGGAGGAGCGGGGACGGCTCCCCACCCGGCGGCCAGAGCGGGGACCCGCGCTGAAGCGACGGGCATCGGGTCAGGGGTCTCCCCCGGAGTTCCCGTGGTGGGTCACCGTCGTGGGCAAGGTTGGGGGCCATGCTTGTGGCCTTCCACGAGCGCAGAACACAACACTTCTGGCAATGAAGGCAACTTTATTGCACTGGGAAGCCTTCCAGCCTCAGACCCCTCTGTTTCAGGAAGGGGGGCAAATTTGTTAACTTTTTTTGAAAGAGAAGGAACAGACTAGCCCCTACCTGGCCTTTTCTGTTTATTTAAACCACTGCTAACAAAGAAAGAGAGCAATGCAGGCGGAACTTTGACTGACCGCGTGCACGAGAGAGACAGACAATAGTGAGATCTGGTAAGAAATTTTTACTTTTCTGCATATGAGAACCCTTTCTAATTAAGTACTATTATTTCTAGCAAGTATTAGCAAGATATGTATTAGAAATGCATTTATTTAACTAACTAGAAAAATGTCTTTAGTAGATGTGTATCTAATCTCTGTTGTGGCAGTTACATTTGTTGCATTATTCACACTTCTAGCTCTGCACTGCGTGATTCAAATGAGATCTAAGAACTGTAATGCCTCATAAAGTTATTCGTATGCTTTATCACTTTTTTAAAATCTGAAATAAAGAAATTATTTTCATACACTCAGACTGGTTCATTTCTCTAAAGTAAGAATCCACATCTCTATATTAATAATAAACTTCTTCCTAAGGCCAGAAGGGTCGTGTGAATCAGGTAGGGTTGGAGCAGAGCTTATTCCCTGTCACATTCACTGACACCCCCACAGATTGAGCCAATGGGTTCTGTGGACCAGTAGGTCTTTGCTGTGGTAGTACATCATGGTGAGTCCTGGGCAACTGGGACAAGGTAGGACAAGGCATCAAGATGGCATCCGGTATCACCCACGCCATCCCAGGGACGCCGGGGAGAGCGGCATTTGCAGGCTAAGTCCAAAAGACTCCTTGAAATCACTGGATCAGGCAAAAGAGAGGTGAGCAACAGAGGTCGCAGCCATGGTCTCTATCCCTTTCTATTTTTTACAAAATGTTCTTCTTTTTTTGTTTGGATTAACAAGCATTATTCATATTATGATACTTGCTACGTGCTTTCACGCTAAAAATAGCAAAAATAGCACTTATCATTTGAAGTGGAAGCTGAGCGATTGATGCTGCGGGAGCAATGCACAATATGCTGCCCAAATTTTCTTCCTTTTTGTTTGGATTAACAAGCATTATTCTTATTATGATACTTGCTACGTGCTTTCACGCTAAAAATAGCAAAAATAGCACTTATCATTTGAAGTGGAAGCTGAGCGATTGATGGGGACCTATTATGCTCTGGTTATCTGCTCCTCGGAGGGCCATCTCGTCTGCAGGAATCTACTACTTCTGTCTGTGAGTACCATCATCTACCACCTTGGTGACAAGACCTCCGGTGTACCCCGTACCTCGGGCCACTACTGAGTGCTCTCCTTTACCTGCCTCATCTCTACTAAGTGAGTGCATTCGTCTTCTCTGCTCCTCTGCTATGAGTGCTTCTCTCTCATCTCCACTTGATTCCTGGCGTAACCTGCGCTGCGGGCCACTACCAGATCACATCTAAGAAGGATCTCCACTACAGAGGAGCTGCCCTGGCATACCCCGCTCTGTGGAGCACTACCAGGAGGACCAGCTTCGCACCACTTCTCTCCGGACTGAGTCTATGCCCACCTAGTAGGATACCTTCATTCCTGCTTATTAAAATCTATTACTGTTGTCTGTCTATTGAGGCTAGAGCCTGTCATAGTGAGTCCCCACAGGGCTCCTCCCTGTGGGTGGAGGCAACTCTCACTATGACCCAGGGGTCCACAACCACACCGAACAATAACAACCACCAAATAAATAGTGAATACATTAATACATTTAATGTACCCTAATTGTAATCATTCCTACTCCCATAGCAACTTAAATTTAACTAGGAACTGAACAAATGTAATATGAAGGCAGCAGTCCAGCAGCAAGAGGGGGCCTACCAGTCTTTTACATCGAGTGTCACATGATTGATTTTTTACCCACCAGTGAGAAATTGTATGTTTTCACCTGGTGCAAAGACCTCCTCTCAGAGAATGAGTCCAATCTCTGGAGGCTAGAGTGTCAGACCTGGAGGAGCTGAAGCAGACAGAGAGGTATATAGTTGAGACTTTCAGAGACCCAAGTCTCAACACCAGTCTGGCAGCCCTGGTGCTGCCTTGGAGGAGGAAGGTCTCCTGATTGGAGCTGAGTGATTGACTCTGCGGGAGCGATGCAAAATATACTGCCCAAATTTTCTTCTTTTTTGTTTGGATTAACAAGCATTATTCATATTATGATACTTGCTATGTGCTTTCACGCTAAAAATAGCAAAAATAGCACTTATCATTTGAAGTGGAAGCTGAGTGATTGACCCTGCGGGAGCGATGCACAATATGCTGCCCGACACGGCTCATGTTTCGTTGGCTACTTTTGTCCCTGTCCATTAGTCTACATTGGATGTACCAGTAGATAAGTGAAGGTCAGGTTAAGGGAACACAGAAGCTGGATTAATACCAAGTATATGGAAGCCCCAATAGTCAAACATTGTGTTGAACTTTCCCTCACATTTGAGCAATTGAAATGGAAGGTTGTAGATCAAATTCTGAATTCAGAATGTGGGGGTTATCTACCCTCGCAATTAAATTACATTGAACAAAAATGGATATTTAAGTTGGCATCGCTCAGTCCCCTGGGTATGAACGACTCTGTCAAGTGGCTTACATTAATCTGACGTCAGTTTTTTAAAGCACACCATTGGTGATATGTGCGAGAATGGTGATTGGCTATTGCTAACATCTCATGATATGGTTTAAAAAGGGCCCGGGAAAAACAAGATGGAGGATCGTATTGAGAAAACGCTGAAGCGGGTTTAAACAAGCAGCATTCTGAGAAATGATAAAGACACTTGTGGAGCATATGTAAAGTTGTTTTTTTGAAAATTACTTTGCTGGCAAATGAAAAATATACTAACTAGTCTTTTTTCATCGTAGAAACATAAGAAACACATTGAGTGCCCCTGACAAAGTAGCCGACGAAACACGAGCCATGTCGGGCAGCATATTGTGCATTGCTCCCGCAACGTCAATCGCTCACCAGAAATTGGCCGTGAATTGTGCCCCTCTATCTGACAGGATATTCTTGGGTATACTATGGAAGTGGAAAATATGCTGAATGAACAGCTTAGCCAATTCTGGTGCTGATGGTAATCCTGGAAATGCCACAAAGTGCAACATCTTCGAGAAGCAGGCTACCATTACCCATATAGTGTTATTTCTGCTGGAAAGAGGCAGGTCAACAACAAAATCTGTTGTGATGTGCATCCAAGGTTCCTTGGGTGCTGGCAAAGGCTGTAGAAGACCCCATGGGCGACAGGCCGGGGGCAGTTTTCTGACACAAGTGGCGCATGAGGTCCTCCTTCAAGGAGAGCCACCAAATGTATCTTTCCAGAGTGGATAACGTACAAGCTTGCCCGGGATGTCCAGCTAAACGAGAATCATGTGCCCACGTCAGACGTTTCTTCCTCATGTTCTGAGGTACTATGGTTTTCCCCATTGGCACAGCGTGAATAGCAGCCAGTACTACCTTCTCTGGACTGATGATGTGGTGAAGTGCATCTGGAACATCCTCTGGTGTGAATGAATGTGAGAGGGCATCTGCCCTTGTGTCTTTGTCAGTAGGATGGTATTTGAGTATGAAGTCAAATCGATTGAAAAAGAGTGACCATTGGGCTTATCGATGGTTGAGTCGTTGCGCATGACGGAGATATTCTAAATTTTTGTGATCTGTAAAATACAGTTATCTGGTGCTGTGCTCCCTCTAGCCAAGGGCACCACTCTTCGAAGGTGAGCTTGATGGCCAGCAGCTCTTTATCTCCAATGCCATAGTTCCTCTCAGCAGGTGAAAATCGCCTTGAGAAAAAAAACAAGGATGTAAAGTATGACTGTCACTATGCTGGCTAAGCACTGCTCCCACCCCGACATCAGAAGCGTTGACTTCCACAATGAACGGTCGTTGTGAGTCCAGGTGATGAAGGCAGGGTTTCTTTAGAAAGGCCTCCTTAAGACCTGTGAGGGATTGGCTCCTTGGGTAGAGTAGTGGTGATTGAATGAGCAGTAATAATTTGTGAAGCTGAGGAAATGGCAGAGATCTTTGAGTCCTGTGGGTTGTGGCTAGTCTTGTATGCTTCTAGTCTTCTGGGGGTCTTGTCTTCAAGGTGGTAGATGATGTAACTCACAGACAGAAGTAGTAGATTCTTGCAGACGAGATGGCCCTCCGAGGAGCAGATACCCAGAGCACAATAGGCCCCCGAGAAGCAGGTAACTTAAGTCCAAAATCAGTAGTCAGGAATGAGTACTGCGAAGCGAAAATCTGCATAGGAGAGGAATCAAGCAAGATGGACGTCCTTGCTAACTCGCCTTATGTCAGGAATCATAGGGTTAATATACCTCTTGGCGGGTGACATCACAGCTGGCAATGCCCCAGAGGTTCCCGCCTTGATGGGAATAAGAGGGAGGCTGATGCGAGTGCGTGCTCCCTAGCTAACTCCGTCATCAAGATGGCGTCTGGTATCACCCACACCGTCCCAGGGATGTCAGGGAGAGCGGCATTTGCAGGCTAAGGCCAAATGACTCCTTGAAATCACTGGAGCAGGCAAAAGAGAGGTGAGAAACAGAGGTCGCAGCAATCTGCGACTGACGGGCGCAACAGAACACCTCTTCTTAGGGCCCCTCCCAGGTGGTTTTAGATTTCATGGATGAGTTAGGTGAAATTGTCGAAGAAGATCCTTGTCAAGGATCTTAGAGGCTGGCTCCCAGGTATAAACTTCAGGTCCATAACCTTCCCATGATATGAGGTATTCCAAAATCTTTCCTCTCCTGCGGAAGTCTAAGATAGCATCAACTGTGTACGCGATGTCCTTTTCAGCTAAAATAGGCTGTGGGTCTGGAGTCCTTTTGGAGAACTTGGAGAAGATGAGTGGTTTTAGAAGTTATACATGGAAGGCATTGTGAATCTTCATTGATGAAGGGAACTTTAGGCTGTACGTTACTGCCAGGCGGTTGATCTCAGCAAAAGGGCCAATGTAGCGAGGAGCGAATCGGACAGATGGCAATTTAAGACATATGTATCTGGTACTGAGCCATACCTTGTCCCCTGTTGGAATTGAGGTACAGCTCTGTGAGGAGCATCATAACATTTCTTGGCCCATTGTCCTGCCTTCTCTTGAAGGCCTTTGGTCTGTCTCCATAGTTGCTGAAGTTCTTCCGTAGAAGCCTGGGCAGCCGGAGATGATACCGACAAGGGTAGTGGTAAAGGTGGTAGTGGCTGATGGCCATATACAATCTGAAAAGGTGAAGATCCAGTGGCAGTGGAAGGTTGAGAGTTTAGGGCAAACTCAGCCCATGGAAGTAGTTCTGCCCAATCGCTCTGTCTTGAGTTTATGTGTGAGCGAAGGAATTACTTGAGAGTTCTATTTGTTCTTTCAGTTTGGCCATTCGAATGAGGGTGGTATGCTGGTGTTAAATCTAGAGAAATGTCCAACTTCTTGCGAAGAGCTCACCAGAAATTGGCCGTGAATTGTGCCCCTCTATCTGACAGCATGTTCTTGGGTATACTGTGGAGGTGGAAAATATGCTGAATGAACAGCTTAGCCAATTCTGGGGCTGATGGTAATCCTGGAAATGCCATGAAGTGCACCAACTTCGGGAAGCGGGCTACCATTACCCATATAGTGTTATTTCTGCTGGAAAGAGGCAGGTCAACAGCGAAGTCTGTCACAATGTGCGTCCAAGGTTCCTCAGGTGCTGGCAAAGGCTGTATAAGACCCCATGGGCAACAGGCCAGGGGCTTTTGTCTGGCCTAAGTGGCGCATGATGTCTTCCTTCATGGAGGGCCACCAATAGTATCTTTCCAGAGTGGATAATGTACGAGCTTGCCTGGGATATCCAGCTAAATGAGAATCATGTACCCACATCAGACGTTTCTTCTTCAGGTTCTGAGGTACTATGGTTTTCACCGCTGGCACAGTGTGAGTAGCAGCCAGTACTATCTTCTCTGGACTGATGATGTGGTGAGGTGTGTCTGGAACATCCTCTGGCATGAATGAACATGAGAGGGCATCTGCCCTTGTGTTTTTGTCAGCAGGATGGTATTTGAGTATGAAGTCAAACCGATTGAAAAAGAGTGACCATCGGAGTTATCGATGGTTGAGTCATTGTGGATGACACAGATATTCTATATTTTTGTGATCTGTAAATACAGTTATCTGGTGCTGTGCTCCCTCTAGCCAAGGGCACCACTCTTTGAAGTTGAGCATGATAGTCAGCAGCTCTTTATCTCCAATGCCATAGTTCCTCTCGGCAGGTGAAAATCGCCTTGAGAAAAAAAAAAAAGGATGTAAAGTAAGACTGTCACTATGCTGGCTAAGCACTGCTGCCACCCCGACATCAGAAGCGTTGACTTCCACAATGAACGGTCATTGTGAGTCAAGGTGATGAAGGCAGGGTTTCTTTAGAAAGGCCTCCTTAAGAGCTTGAAATGTGGCAATGGCCTTGGAGACCATTGTGAGGCATGGGCTCCTTTTCTAGTCAAGGCAGTGAGTGGTGTCATCAGGGTAGAATAGTGGTGGATGAATGAGGTGTAATAATTTGTGAAGCCTAGGAAATGGCGTAGAGCTTTGATTCCTATGGGTTGTGTCCAGTCTTGTATGCTTCTAGTCTTCTGGGGGTTTTGTTATCATGGTGGTGGATGATAGAACTCACAGACAGAAGTAGTAGATTCCTGCAGACGAGATGGCCCTCCAAGGAGAGGATAGCCAGAGCACAATAGGCCCCTGAGGAGCGGGTACCTTAAGTCCAATATCAGTAGTCAGGAATGAGTACTGCGAAGCGAAGAGAAGATCTCCGTAGGAGAGGAATCAGGCAAGATGGACGTCCTTGCTAACTCGCTGTATGTCAGGAAGCCTAGGGTTAAAATACCTCTTGGTGGGTAACGTCACAGGTGGGAATGCCCTAGAGGTTCCGGCCTTGTTGGGAATAAGAGGAAGGCTGATGCGCGCGTGAGTGCCCTAGGTAACTACATCATCAAGATTACGTCTGGGATCACCCACGCCATCCCAGGGATGCCAGGGAGAGCAGAGTTTGCAAGCTAAGGCCGAAAGACTCCTTGAAATCACTGGATCAGGCAAAAGAGAGGTGAGCAACAGAGGTCACAGCCGTCTGTGACCGACGGGCACAACAGTAGTGACTTACAAGGAACTGATTAATCTCCTGATAAGGTGTGGGAAATTTCTGGATTTAAGTTAAAAGGCTGTTTTTTGGGGGGGTTTGTAGTGTGAAAGTGTCACCTGCCTATAAATTAAAAGATGAGATAGGGGGTGGGTGGGAGAGAGATGGGAGGGAAAGTTGAATACCCAAACTCCAGATTTTTGCCTGCCCTATGACTAGCTATTTAATACAAACACACAAACTCCTGGCTATTTTGCCTGCCTTCTGACTAGCTATTTATACAAACACACAAAACTCATGGTTATTTTGCCTGCCTTCTGACTAGCTATTTAATACAAACACACAAAACTCATGGTTATTTTGCCTGCCTTCTGACTAGCTATTTAATACAGCACAAACACAGTGAAGAATATACCCCAGTAGTTTACTTCTCCTCAAAACATTTAGGGCCAGATTTACAAAGGGTTATGTGCACCGGGCTTATTTTAAAAAGGCCCGGCGACATATGTAAAGCCCCGAGACGCATGTAAGTCCCAGGGCTTTACTAAATGGGTGCAGCAGGGGGTGGGACGGGTGTGGGGGAAGTCCGTGGGCATGGCAGGGTCATGGCCAGATGCCTCCGCACAGCTGCTGGGCTGGGGATCGCGCGCCAGCAGTTGGCCGGCGCACACAGCTTACTTCAGCCCCAGGGCTGAAGTAAGTATTGAACAAAAAAAAGGAAAAGGTAGGGGGGAAAGGGTGGGGGAGGTAGGGGAAGGAAGGTGGGGTGGGGGGTAGGGAATAGGGGAAGGCAGCGCGTCTCGGCGCAGGCTCGGCACGCGCAAGGTGCACAATTGTGCAGCCCCTTGCGCGCGCCGACCTCTGATTTTATAACTTGCGTGTGCCTGCGTGCATAAATTATAAAATTGAGCGTACATGTATGCTGTGCACTCTCCTTTTAAAATCTACCTCTTAGTTCTAAAATTTCTCCAAGCGGTACTTACTGATTTGTTTCAGCCACCAGCAAGGTGATCATCTCCTCTCAGTGCTCCCACTAATGACAGCAGATGTCAGTTCCTCCTTTCTGTTGTACCTACTTCGTAACTATAAAAAATTCAATAAAAATGGCTAACTCCCTGGCACCAAGGATCTGCACTCAAGCTCGGTGTTGGTAATGGGGTATCCATGAGCCAACAACTGGTTTGCTAGCTAGGAAAAAAAAATAAAAGAATAAGCAAAAATTCACAGTCTTGAATTTTCTTAAGGGGAACAGCACACTTTGTTTTACAAATCTCTGTCCTTCCCTCTATTAAGAACAGGTAAAATAACTCAACGTTCCTGTCTAAGACTTTACCATTAGCTATCCTGTGCCAAAGAATCAGGATTCACTTCCAATAAATACAAAAACTCATGTGTCTATCTCCATTTCCTAAAGCACACATTAATGCTGAGATCATAATCTCCCTCTCTGTCCTTTTTAAATGGTGGCTGGACTACTCCGTGCTCATTTTTTTTCTGTTGGTATATGGTAGGGCCAGAGAACAACACTTCTGCCCTTGCCAGCCACACTCATCTTCTCTCTCTTTTGTTTTTTCAAAAGCCCTTTGTTCCCAATGAGTAAATCCTTGTTCTAATGATATCACAAAAATAGTTCAATGCTAAGAAGACCTTATCCTTCTGCTGATCAGTCTTCCTCATTCTCTGGCACAGACGCCAGACACTTCTAATTAATTTTTCACCTTTTTAAAATAGTTGTGCTGCCTCAAAAATCCACAGAGGGCTGGTTAATTTACTACTCTGTTATTCCCACGCTGGGCAGATTTTTCCCATCAGCCACAGGACTAGCTCTCAGGCTACTGTTGCTACTAGGGTAACAATCTTCCCTCTCCAATCTGAGTGCTGAGGTGGGGGTAGGGGGAACAATATGCTGTAGGCAAAAATCGGACCAGATTCTTGTGTGAACTGGAATACTGGCACAGGGGAATTCTTTGCTAACAAAATTGTGCCCAAACTCACTTGCACATGTGATGAGGACTTGAACTGAGCACCTCATCATTCAAATTGCCCTAACTTGGCATTTTAAATCATTTTTCCTGGGGTCTGCCTTCTGGGTTTTTCCTTCAATCTCTCCATACACACCAACAAGGCTCTCCCATACCCCAATGCTGATGGGCACATCTTTTTCCTGCCCTGATTCATGCTGGAGAGTTGGCCATGTGGCAGGGGCTTGTTTAGACTTCCTGCTGACTTCTTTTGCCAACCCAAGCCTTTGGGGGTAGATTTTAAAAGCTTGCGCGCGGGCGTACATGTGTGTGCGCTACCCGGCACGCACACATGTATCCCCTATTTTATAATTTGTGCGCGCAGGCTCACAGACACACACATATGAGCTCATGCAATACAGTGCGCTCAGCCAAGTGCACTGCTTAACCTGTGTTTGGACGCAATAAAGGGTCAATTTTAAGACCTGCGCGTGTGCATCCATGTGTGCAAGGTTCCTAACATGTGTACATGGACGTGCCAGTTTTATAACCCCTCCCTAACCTTCCTCCCCTTTATCCTCTCCACCCCAATCCCTAACCCCTACCTACGTAGCAGAAGTAAGTTAAGTGTACCAGCTTGCTGCCAGCGCGTGCTTCCCTGGGACAGCATTGAATGGCACTGTCCTGGCCCATCCCCCACCCTGCCCCTCCCCGCCCAGACCCTGCACCAGGTCCACCCTTTTGGTGAGACCCGGCACTTCAACGCGTAACGGGGCTTGCGCATGTGGTCGGGCCCTTCCGAAAAAGCACTCAGCACGCACAAGGCCCGGTTATGCGCATAACCCACATTTTTTATGCACGAGACCCTTTTAAACATTGGGCTGTAATGGGATTAGCACATCCAAAATGTGTGTCCAACCCCCACGAAGCTAATAGCGCTCATCACATGTAAATTCATATTGATGAGGTTATTAGCTATTACTTCTTGATACAAAAAAAAAATGTGCACCAGACATGCACATTTTTACTCTCAGAAATTAATGCCTGCCCCGGAGCAGGTGTTAAGGTCTGAGGAGCCTGCTTTTCTGTAGTTCCTCTGACTTAATATTATGGCAATATTAAGTCAAAGGCACTGAATAAAGAAGTTAGGTAAAACAATAAATAAATGAATAAATAAAGGTGTGCTGGCGGTCAGGTTAGGAAAAAGGATGCTCAATTAATGAGTGTCAAGTTTCCTAACCTGTGGCTGTGCACAGGTTAGGAAAATGGACGCTTGTAAAATTGAGCGTCCGTTTTCCTAACTCTCTGCCAGCCACCTTTCCTGGATGCCCGCTGCTGAGCAGGTGCTAAGGGCGTACAGCTTCCCCCAGCGCCTCCTTTTTACCATGGCAACCCATTTTCATTTTGCATCGGGTGCCCTGGAGAGGTTGATCGGCGTGCGTTAGGAGAGAGGGCGCTCCATCATGAGCGCCCATTTTCCACAAGCTGATACTGCATTGGGCTGATAATCTTCAAGCATACCACACTCACACATCAATCAAGAAGAGCAAAGCAAGCAATAGGATAGATAAGGACTAACCAGTTAATACTTACACCCACTTTCTCATTTCAAAAGACAAAAAAATGATACAAATGGATAAGAAAGATATAAAGGAAAGAGAAACCATAAGATACTTCACTCAGAAATGTCAGAAACCGAATGACTTCTTCATCTATGTCCGCATGCTTTCCTCACCTTCCTTGCAGTGCTGACAATGATGGCTCTGGAAAGAACTGGCCTTGATGTTTTTCTGGATAGGAGAGGAGCAGTTCCCATAATATTTATCAGATTTTTCATATTCTTTTTAGTGAATGTTATGCAATTATTGCACAATGCCGCAAGCAACATGTAATTTATTTTATTTATTTTATTTATTAAGGCTTTTATATACCGAATTTCTTGATACAAATCAAATCAATTCGGTTTACAATGAACTAAGTAGAATATACAATTAACCAATCAACAAGAGATACAGAGTAATGACATGCAGTAGTGAGCGAACATTTTCCTTTTGCTAATTTTGCATATATTATTTTGAATATGTATTTTAGATTTAATTACTTGCTTTTCCAAATCAAAGCTTATGGCAAGTTACATTTTAGGTTCAGCAGGTATTTCCCTTCGCCAGCAGGCTTACAATCTAAGCATAGAGCATAGTGCGCTCAACTGCACATTTATTTTCCATGCAACGACCTTAGAGTCAAATCTATCAAAAACTTACTACTCACATGACTTTTGTGAAGGCAAAAATAGGGAATTTGTCAGAATTTAGATGTGACTGCATTTCTGGATTTTTTTCAGGTTAAGTTTCAACTGTCTTACTTTTGCCTAAAAAATGTTTTTAATTTTGCAATCAAAGATGAACAGTTGTTCTACCAGAGTTAAGTCATTTGGAAAATGATGACCCTCATCGCTGTAACGTATCCAAAAATACAGACGTATATTGCAGTTGGTGCAGATACAATTGTAATGTGGTCATTCTAAGACATGGTATTTGAAACGTTTAATGATGTGAATCAGAGGATAAACGCACTGGACCCTGAAATTAGAGTCTATTTATCTGAGTCATTATAATCCAGAGTTGAAGGTTTATTGAAACGGTAGCAAGTCAATTTTCCATGAGGACACGGTAGTCAGACAATTCAAAAGCTATTGGAAGAGAACAGAACTGAGGGACAGAAAAAATAGGAAGGTTTAAGTGTTGCATTTTCCCCTATGACAAAATAAGGCTGGAACTGACTTGGAAGGGTTGAGGGTTTAGTCATAAAGGGACCAATGTAATAAGCCATTCTGAGCCTACCATGGGTTTTTATTCAGCATGGGGGGTTTTTTTTGGCACTAACCTTACTCAGACATGCAATATGGGTTTTAGCACTGAAAAAAACAGGATAACAAAACCTACACTGTTCCTAGCATGGGTGCATAAAAATTGCATGTAAAAGAGTGTATTAGTTATTACAGGGCAATGTGAAGATCTGCCTTAGTGAGGAGGTATCTTAGCGCGTATTTATTAGCACAGGAAATTTAACACCTGGGTCCACAGCTAAAGTTAAAAAAATGATTAGGGGTGGTACTATTTTTTTTTCTCATTTTTGTTTTCGGAGCGAGTCATTTTTGTTTTTGGGCAGAGTCATTTTGGTGCCCATTTCATGGCTACAGTGCGTTGAGGTTTTTTTTAACTTTTTTTCTGAGTTTCATTGTTTCCGTGCAGTAGTAGAGTTACTGCGCAGAAATCATAGTGTGCATGCAGAAATACTTGTTATTGCACGGAAACAATGATCTTGCAGTGCCGGCCTGGCTGTCCACCCTCCCCCTACCTTTCCACTTTAATTCTTAAATGTCCCTTTTCTCCCTCACCCTAGTCATGCCCCTCCCCCACTCCCCCTGGCTGATACACTTCCACCCATCTATTAAGAGGGGGCCACTGCAAAACAGTGGCCCCCTCACTAGTTTTCAGTGGCTACTCGCTAGTTTTCAACGCAGGCTTTTTCACCACTCACAGCAAAAGCTGGTGCCTCCACAGGATGTAAAAAAATTATGTAAGTGATTTATGTGCAGACATCTGCACAGAAATCCACTTATGGAAGAAGAAATCCATGCACATGCATGCACATGCGTGCAGTAAAGCCCTATGTAATAAGCTGATCAATCCACACTGAAATACTGTCTGTATAATGCACAATTAACTGCGAGTGTGTCTCAGGTTGACAGCTGATTCCATTTTTAATATAAGAGGAATTATTGTCCTGCAATATGAAGACATATTTTTCTAATTAATGGGTGATAATTCATACCACATGGCAAGGATAATGGTGGATATTTGTATTGGCTGACTTGGTAAGCGCAAAGGCAGAGGCAGAGGATAACAAGCAGTAGATAAGCAAGTGCATAGTCCTAAATCAATGGTAATTCCATAAAGAATGTCAATGTCATTGCTCATCACTGCTGTATGCAGAGATGGTCAAAGAGCTTCTGCACTTCCTTCTGTGCTGACAGATCTCGTGCTTGCAATCCTCATCTCTTTGCAGATGCCTCTTCCTCCCTGATTCTGCCCTTGCCTAACCTTTCTTCGCTCATTGCTGCTGTATGTGGAGATGGACATTGCACTCTTGCACTTCGCTCTAGCGCCATTGCTTTTGTCACATGCAAGTCTCGTCTCCTCGCAGATGCCTCCGTCCTCATGTATCCTCTTATGCCTGCACAGCTGTCCTCCAATGTTCTTCTCCCTTAAACACACAGGGGTAGATTTTAAGACATGCGCGCGCTACCTGGTGCGCACACATTGACATGCAAATTTATAAGATGCGCACGCAAGCGCGTGCATGTTATAAAATCGGGATTTTGCGTGCACAAAAGGGTGCACAATTGTGCACGTGCTGAGCCGTGCTACCTTCCTCCGTTCCTTCCCAGGCCACTCCGAAATCGAAGTGGCCTTGGAGAAAACCCCACCTTCCCTTCTCTTCCCCTACCTCCCCCACCCTTTCCCCCTACATTTTTTTTTCTTGTTGTAAAACTTACTTCAGCCCTGGGGCATGAGATCCCAGGCACAGTGTCTATGCGGCGGCCTCTGGCCATGCCCCCACCCCGCCCTGGACCACCTGCCCCTGCCCTGCCCCCTCCCCTCCCCTTTTGGCAAGCCCCAGGACTTACATGCATCCCATGTCCTAGCAGAACAAGGTCGGTGCTCCCCTCCTTTCTCACACGGCAATGTTACACTGCAGCCTTAACTTGATTTCCTCAAGAAATCTACCTTTACACCCATCGCTGGGCCTTTTGAAAATAGGCCCAGTTCGCGTGACCATTTGAAAATCCAGCCCAGAGTTAGCATGAAACCAAGTACTCTCATCCCTTCTGGAGCCACCATAGTATGCACACATCTGTTGTCTTCCCCCGCCCCCACCAACCCCTCTCTTCTCCTGTGCAAAACTTGCTCCTCACAATTTCTTCAACCTCTGTCTAATCCCTTCCCCATCCCCACTTCTTTCCTCTCCTCTCACTAGGTGCTCCCTCACCCAACACTCCTTTCTTTATCTTCCCCTACCAACCCTCTCCTCTCCTGTGCAAGACTTGCTCTTCTCAATTTCTCCAAACCCTCCTCCATCCCCAGCCAGGCTGCCAGATGTTGGAAGAGCAGGAGTTTGATGAGGGCCTACCTGGGCAGCAAAGGTGGATGATGGTCCCTAGAGACTAACCCCAGACACTAAGTACCCACCTCCAGCCCCCACTCCAGGATCTAAGTTTGCACTCCAGTTTGTGCTTCTCCCTCCCTACTGGCCCAGTCAAAATGGGGAAGAGGCCCTACATGGTGGGGAGAAGGTTTTGTGGCTCAGGGTTTGCATCCTGGAGGTGGCGACCTGCCACCATTGCTTTGCCTCCAGGTGGTGGCTGAGGCAGGGAGAAGCATCCTGCTCTTTCCTAGCAGTGGCAGCTGCTTTGACAGGACCTAAGGCTGGTGAATTGCCAGCCTCCTGCAGCTCCTCTTCCTCCTCGTCCGGTGATGAGATGTCATCTACAAAGAGAACATAAATATTGTGTCATGTCATGTGTACCCAATCTGTGAGAGGGTATAGCTTTACCAGTAGAGATAGAAAAGGGAAAATCTAATAGGTATGTGGATAACAAGGCATCTAGGGCCATGAAACTGTATATAAGTCTTGGATGGATATGGCTTGTAACATTGATAATGTTGGCCTGGAATCTAACCAAGGCCCCGACATTGGCACCTGAGATCCAGACCAAGCCCTGGGCCTGAGTTTTAGTTTAGGCTAACACCCAGAAGTCAGGACCTGGCCTCCAGAATGAGCCCCGGCATCAAGCCTGGGTTTGGGACAAGGCCTCCGAGTAGTAGGGATGTGCAGAGCAAAATTTTATGTTCATATTTCTTATGTCCGAAAGGGGGTCCCACTTGCGGTCAATATGGACATAAAAAAAATTCAATGAGTTGGGTATATGTACATATGTCGCCCATTAAAGTCAATGGGGGAAGGATTTCCAGCCTATTTTTGGCTGCAGAATTGTGGTTTTCTTATCAATTGGCCCAGGAGAGAGTTCCCTTTCCTTTGTGCAGGGAAGTACTCCCTGGAAAGGGTCCACCCCCTAGAGTTGTGTGTACCTGGTGTTTACATTGGCGTCCAGTGAATATCGTTGGCGTCTAGTGAATTCCGTTGGCGTCTAGTGAATTCAGACGGTACTTACGCACTTCAGCAGATGACAAAGGAATTGGAGGATCTCTCAGAAATAAGAATACGTGTGGGAACACAAGGTCTGGATGAACAGGCAGGCACAGCAATGGAGTTAAAACAGCAGTAGGAACACAAGGCCTGGATGAACAGGCACTTCATTCGAGGACAGAGGTCAATCCCAGCTAGGGACACAAGGCCTGCATGAACAGGCACAGGAACTAGGTTAAAACACTGGTAGCTCGCCAGCATCTTTCTGATGCATGCTAGAATATTGGCAGCGGTATGGGCATGGTCCGTCAGGTGGGTGTGCAGTAAAGCCCACCTCCACCCTTATGCTTGTTCAGGGAAGGACTCCCTGGAACGGGTCCACCCCTAGAGTTGTGTGTACCCGGTGTTTACATTGGCGTCCAGTGAATATCGTTGGCGTCTAGTGAATTCCATTGGCGTCTAGTGAATTCAGACTGTACTTACGCACTTCAGCTGATGACAAACGAATTGGAGCCTAGGATCTCTCACAAATAAGAATACGTGTGGGAACACAAGGCCTGGATGAACAGGTACATCATTCGAGGACAGAGGTCAATTCCAGCTAGGGACACAAGGCCTGCATGAACAGGCACAGCAACCAGGTTAAAACACTTGTGGGAACACAAGGCCTGGATGAACAGGCACAGCCACTGAGTTAAAACACCTGTGGGAACACAAGGCCTGGAGGTACAGGCAGGAACAGCAACGGAGTTAAAACACTTGTGGGAACACAAGGGCTGCACAGTAGATGCCGGTCAGGCACAGCGATTCATGTCAAGAACATGTGCTGTAGTGCTTACATTATCTTGAGCATAGGAGGCAATTGGAACTGCTGCAAGGCTCCTTTCAATAGCTTTTATTCATCTTGCCATTCACAAGGAAAATCGGGAAAGCCAAGCAATGGCAGGTTTACTTTCAAAAACACTAGCATTTCCATCAAGACCGGTGACAGCCTTGAGCGGTGAGGGCTCATGATATCCCCTGTCATTGAAAAAACACGTTCACTGGGCACACTGGTTGGTGGACATGACAGATATCCTTCAGCCACTTTGGCTAGGTGTGGCCAGACAGTGGACTTGTGTGCCCAATATGCCAGCGGATCTGTCTGCGTGTTCTCTATCGGCTCTGAGAGATACCGTGTCACTGACAGCTCTGCTGCTGTCTCCTCCTGTGCTTGGGAGGGCTGAGAGTCACTCAATCCAGTTACTTTCTCTCTCGCCCGTTGCACAACTGATGTATCTTTATGGCCAACATGACTTGGGCATTCTGACGTTGAGGTGGACGCACTAATAATAGTATCTGTCACTGACACAGTCCTTCTCCTGCCAGGGCTAGCAGCAGCAGAACTCTGTGACGTGCCTGCTGTTTCCACCTGTGCTTCAAGCCTAATCTGTCTCCGCCTATGGTGCTCCTGTTCACGGACCTGTGCTAACAACAGCTCCTTCACAAATGACAGACAATTGGTCTGTAGGGCGAGTTTACCTTTCACACGGGGATCACAGACAGAGGCGAGCATGTATGTGCTGTCCTCTGTTAAAGGCCTTAATCTGTCTTTCACCTGCTGCTGCAAAACGTCCACACACTGCAGCACCTCAGCAGTCATTCCCTCTTGCCGTTTAATGCCTTCCAAATGGTCATCCAGGAATTTCACAATAGGGATGATGTCAGCCAAGGTGGAACTTCTGGAACTCAGCTCCTCCGTGACGTCCTTGAAGGGCTGCAGGATTTTTAACAGCTGACTCATGACTAACCAATCGTGATGCCCTAGGGGATTCTGTACACCTATGTCTATTGTACCAGAAAGTTCATGAAGGGGTGTCTGCAGCTCCAATAACCTCTCCAGCATCATAAAGGTGGAATTCCACCGGGTGGGAACGTCTTGAATGAGACGCTTCTTAGGCATATCCAAATCAGTCTGCTTTTCTCGGAGAACCTGCCCCGCCCTGACACTTCTGTGGAAGTGTGCTGCTATGTTCCTGCACTTGTGTATTAACCTACGCAGGTATTCAGTCTCCTTGTCCTTGGACTCCAAGCCCAAACCTGACTTCACTACCAGATGCAGAGTGTGTGCAAAACATCGGATGTTCTTAAACCGCCCATCGCTTATTGCCTTAACCATGTTTGCACCGTTGTCTGTGACAAAAAAGCCTGCCCGCATTTTACTGTCTCGCTGGTGTACTTTCCAGCTCGCCAGCATCTTTCTGATGCATGCTAGAATATTGGCAGCGGTATGGGAATGGTCCGTCAGGTGGGTGTTCAGTAAAGCCCACCTCCACCCTGATGCTTGTTCAGTAATAGAGCTGCTGGCTGCCCCTGCCTCTGCCATGTCCCACCAGTGTGCTGTCAGAGAGAGGTAAGAGTGTGCAGCATTCATGGCGGTCCAGATATCGCAGGTGAAATGCACTCTTCCGTCTGCCTTACCTAGCAGTGCTTGCACGCGACTGACACAGTGCTTGTACAGGCTGGGGATGACCTTTCTACTAAATGTGGTTCTGGAGGGGACTTTGTAATTTGGAAGTACGACCTTCAAGAAACGTTTGAAACCCACATTCTCCACTAACTGCAGGGGCTGGTCATCAAGGGCAATCATTTCCCCAATGCTCCTGGTTAATACTTTTGCGGCTGCCTGCCTCCTACCCCGGGATAGCGTTACCGCACTCCACCCCATTTCCTCCATGGTGCATTGTCGCTTCTGCCACATGTCAGTGGGTTTCTGGCCTGCCGCCTGACTGCTAGAAGGGTATGAGGGCGTGGGCTGACTCTGCTGCTTTCCTACCACTGCACCCTGGTTGGAAGGGGAAGGGGTCCCCTGACGGAAAATGCTACCATCCCCAGATGGCAGTAATCTTGTTGGGTGTTGCCTCTTAATATGATACTCCATGCCAAAATTTGACAGATGTCCCAGTTGCTTGCCTCTGCTAATATCCCTGGCACAGTAATTACACCGAGCATAACGCGGGTCTTCTGTCACTTTAAAATGTGCCCAGATCGCAGATTTCTTTTGTGATCCTCCTCTCTTTCCCGCCCTGGGGGTGGATGGTGGCACTGGAGTTGAGGTACTACTGGGTGTGGGTGGTGCACCCACTGCACCCGGCGAAGCAATGCCAGCGGGGGCAACAGTCACCCTCTGTCTCCCTTCTGACAGCTCTTCCTCCTCCTCAATATCAGTGGAATGTCTCCCCTGCCGCAGAATTCTGGAGGTGGAGGCTAAAACAGGAGTAAGTGACAATTCTACTGAAGATTCCTCAGGTATTACATCTTCCGTTTCTGATGAGAATCCCATCCAAGAAGATTCTTCTTCTGAATCAGAAGCTAACAGTGCCAGCGCTACCTTGTCACCGCCTGCCTGGCAATGCACGGAATGTGTCTGTCTGTGTGTGTGCAGTGAGTGCACAGAGAACCAGCTTCCTTTTCAGTAGATATGAGGCAGAGTACTGCCAGTGCCAGCCCTGGCACTGCCCACCCAGCACTGAACCAGTCAAGGACAATGCGGTTACGTCTGTTTAGAAATAGCAAATTTAACAGACTCGCTGAAGGGCAATGTTCACTCTGTTTACAATGCCCACTGCCTCACTGCCTGCCTGGCAATGCACGGAATGTGTCTGTCTGTGTGTGTGCAGTGCACATAGAACTAAAGTAGATATGAGGCAGGGTACTCCCAGCCCTGGAACTTCTGCCCAGTGCCCACCCAGCACTGAACCACTCAAGGAGAATGCTTTTAAGTCTGTTTAAAAATAGCAAATATGAGGCAGAGTACTGCCTGCCCTGCCTGGCACTGCCCAGGATAAAATGTACAGACTCACTCAATAACAATGTTCTTTTTTTTTTTTTCCCTAACAAAGAATCTGTTCTGTGTTGTCTATCAAATCTGGTTCTGTTCTGTGTTGTCTATCAAATCGGGTTCTGCTATCTTCTCTGCCTCAGCCTGCCTAAGCCCACCCTGCACGATCCCGATCCCACCTCCCCACTGAATCGCTGACAATGTCCGTCAGTCCTCGTGCTGCTGCTGCTTTTATAGTGCTGCTGGCTCGTCAGGAAATCCTCAGAGAAGCACGGAATGACAGCGCGATTCGCTGCATTCAATGCTTCTCTGAAAAGGTGAACGCAGATTCGCTGCATTCCGGTATCCATGCCGACCTGTCCCACCCTTTCCTGTGAGTCACTGAGACTCACAGGACAGGGTCAGACAGGTTGGCATGGTTACCGCAGGGGCGCCGCCATTTTCAGGTAATCCGGGGCTCCGAGCTCGAGTCGCAGGTAATGGCGGCGAGAAAGCGCGCGCATGGCGATTCGCCGTATCCGACATATCTATGTTCAATATGTCGGAAATCTGCTCGTATATGCCTCATCTTTTTTTAAGTAAAAAAAAAAAAAGAGTTGCGTTTTACATATGCGGTCAATCCGAATGCACATGCCTACCGAGTAGTGCCTAGGCTTGGGTCTTGACCTAGGCCAAGGCTCAGATGTTGAGACTAGGCCTTGAAACTTGAGATTTATATAGGATCCAGGCCTAAGCTGCAAGACCTACTACAGTCTATGCCTATGCAAGACCAAGGCTTCAGCCTAGCCTGGGAATCTTCTTCAGATCTCCTCAGACCTGGTAAATGGGAGCCAGGGAGGATCCTGGCCCCAGCATTTTTCTGGCTGGGAGGGATGGGTGGTAGGGAGGTCTCTGGAAGCCTCAGGAGGCCCAGTTTCTTTTAGGGATGTGCATCCATTTTCAAAGAATGTGCAATCCACAACTAATAGGTCCCTATTCGTTGCATTCGTATGTCTGCGAAATACATGGCGAACCCCCACAAATGCAAGATATCATTAGTTTCATTCTTTCGGTTCCCGGTGTTTTAGTGGCCATTTGAAATAGAAGGCCATGTGAGAGTATCCACCAAGAGTGAATTGGCCTATCGGGGGATCGGGCTTCCCCCGGTAGGCCGGAATTGCTGATCATGTGGGCTCCTCTGCTCCTGCTCACATTTGAGGGCACTGGGCTGAAGAAAAGAAGACTGGCATAGCCAGCTGCCGCTGGAGAAATGAAGACTGCAGCCAGCTGCCGCTGGAGAGCAGGCCGGCGGGGGCCAAAGAAAAGAAGATTGGCGCAGCCAGCCACCCCCGGAGACCAGGCTGGCGGGGCCGAAGAAAAGAAGATGGGCGCAGCCAGCCGCCACTGGTGAAATTAAAACCGGCGCAGCCATCCGCTGCTGGAGGGCAGGCTGGTGGGGCCGAAGAAAAGAAGATCGGTGCTGCTAGCTGCCACCGGAGACGAGCTGTTCAGCTGGGGACCTTTGTGTATATGTAGATCGGAAGGGTGCTTCTGTTTATGTGTATGTGAGAAAGGAATGGTACTTCTGTGTGTGGGTGTATGTGGTGTGTATGTGAGAAAGGAATGGTGCTTCTGAGTGTGTGTGTGTGTGTGTGTGTGTATGTGGTGTGTATGTGAGAAAGGAATGGTGCTTCTGTGTATGAGATAGGGAAGGTGCTTCATGTATGTGAGATAAGGAGGGTACTTCTGTATGTGTGTGGTGTCTATATGAGTCAGGGAGGGTGCTTGTGTGTATCAATGTGGGTGTGCAAGAGAGAGATGGAGCATGTTTTTGGCTGGCTTGTAGCTGTGAGAGAGGGCATGTGTGTGATTGAGCCTGTCTGTAAGTGAAATAGAACATGTGTGTGATTGAGAACTTGTGTGTAAGTGAAATAGAGAGAGCATGTGTGTGATTGAAAGCCTGTGTGTAAGAGAGAACGAGAGCATTGTGTGATTGAGAGAGACTGGCCAGAGAGGTGACATGTGTATGTGTGAGAAAGACTGATCAGGGAGATGACTGGTGTGTGTGTGTGTGTGTGTGTGAGAGAGAGAGCGAGAGAGAGAGAGAGAGACTGGTTGGGGAAATGATTGGTGTGTGAGAGTCAGAAACTGGTCCTGAGGTAGTGACTTTTGTGTGTGTGTGAGAGAGAGACAGAAGAGACTGGTTGTGGTCCCTAAGGAAGAGGACCGTGAGGACAGCTTCAGCAGCTACTGCTGCTTCTGGTGTGGCCTGCAAGGGAAAGTAGGAGAACTGCTGGAGAGGGTAAGTAAAGGTGGCTTTTTAAGTTCATTTTTCTTGATTGAATACCATTTTAAATATTGGGTAGTATGTGATGTGTCTGCTGTTTGAAATATTTTATTGGTGTTTGGTAAAGCTTTCAAAATTTGCATGAGTCTTTAATTACTGGATATTCTATTCATCAACTGTTTTGAAATTATTTTATTAATATGATTTTACTATTATGATTAATGATTTATATCTTGATTTTATTGATTGTTTCATGAGGAATGGTGAAATTTTTGTTTTCCATTGTTGTACTGTATGGAGTCTGGCATGATGTCTTTTACAGTTCAGTTTTTGTCTGCATATTTCTATTTATACTTTATGTGGCTTTATTCTGTATTTGGTGAGGGTTTTTGCACTGCATGCAAAGGCTGAAATGAAGCGTTCTTTTAATACGTGGTTTCTCTGTAGGGATCTGTAGTAGCTTGGCCTGTTCTGTTTTCCTGATAGGAGGCGTATTGATATTTTAGATTGTGGTGTAATATTTGTGGTATTCATGCCACTTTGGTGCCACTTTGCCACAGTCTAAGTACTTTTCCCCTTCTGATGATTGCTGCCCAGAGGTTTCATCAGAATTGATAAGAAAACCCCAATTCTGCAGCCAAAAATAGCTGCAAATACTTCCCCATTGATTTAGTGGCAAAAGGAATGAAACTAATGAACAAATTGGTTTTTCCTCCTATGAAACTAATAAAACAAATTTGGGTCCCAGCGAAACGGAAACAGAAATGAAACACATTTTTTCCTTCTGCACATCCCTAGTTTCTTTTGTTTTATGCATTTTTGGGGTAGTTTTAAAAAAAAAAATGTTTAATTCTAATGTTTAAACTAAAGAAAACAAAATAAACATTAAACAAAACAAGATTCATAAAAAAAAAACAAAACCCACCCCAATAATGAAATTTTAAAAATGAAACAAAATGCTTACCTTTGTAAAACCCTAGAATGCCATCCTGGAGTGTGATATACCCTCTTATTTATTTATTTATTTATTTATTTATTTATTTAAAATATTTTTGTGTACCACTATTTAATACATTACAGCACTTTACAAGAAAACCATACATAATAAAATGACATAACTGTTAAAACAAAGAATAGAAATGATAGATCCTGAAAAAGTACAGAAAATAAAGGGGCAGATTTTAAAAGCCCTATGCGAGTAAATCCAGCTGGATTTACATGTGTAGGTGTGTTATGCGTGCCGAGCCTATTTTGCATAGGCCTGGCAATGCACGCAAGCCCCAGGATGTGCGTATGTCCTGGGGCTTTATGAAAGGGGCAGGGCAGGGGCGGGACCGAGGCCTCCGGCACAGCAGCCGTGCCAGGGGATTGCATGCCGGCACTTGGCCAGTGCGCACAACCTACGCCTGCCCAGAGGCAGGTGCAACTTATGGAATAAAGGTTAGGGAGGAGTTTAGCTGGGCTGGGGGGCAGGTTAGTTAGGGGAAGGGCAGGGAAGGTGGGGGGCAGAAGGAAAATAGGCGGGAAAGGTGGAGGGGGTGGAAGGAAACTTCCCTTCGAGGCCGCTTCGATTTCAGAGTGGCCTCGGAGGGAACAGGGAAAGCCATCTGGGCTCTCCTAGAGCTCGGGGCGTGCAAGGTGCACAAGTGTGCACCCCCTTGCACACACCGACGCCTGATTTTATAACATGCGCACGGCATGCCGGGTTGCGCGCACAAATCTACGCCTGCGCGTATGTATTAGAATCCGTCCCAAAATATCTATTTCAAACTATATACATCACTATTATATAATCACTTTTTTGTTTTCAAAATGAAACATGGAAACTAGGGATGTGAATCGTTTTTTGACAATTTAAAATATCGTCCGATATATTTTAAATCGTCAAAAATCGTTAGAGGCGATATTTAATAGGAATTCCCCCGATTTATCATCAAAAATCGTAAATCGGGGGAAGGTGGAGGGGAAGGGGGAGGGCGGGAAAACCGGCACACAAAAACATCCCTAAAACCCACCCCAACCCTTTAAAATAAATCCCCCACCCTCCCGAACCCCCCCAAAATGTCTTAAATTACCTGGGGTCCAGTGGAGGGGTCCCGTTGCGATCTTCCACTCTCGGGCGTCGGGCGCGTTGATAGAAAATGACAGGGCAAAGGTAGCGCCGGCGCCATTTTGGTTCCTGTTCCCCGACATCACAAGCGTAGGAGATCGCTCCCGGACCCCCGCTGGACCCCCAGGGACTTTTGGCCAGCTTGGGGGGGCCTCCTGACCCCCACAAGACTTGCCAAAAGTCCAGCGGGAGTCCGGGAACGACCTCCTGCACGCGAATCGTGTTGCCATACGGCCGGCGCCATTATGCAAAATAGGCTCGGCGTGCGCAGGGGGGTTTGGGGTAGGTTTTCGGGGAGTACGCGCATATCTTAGGCACGTAGCCCTTTGAAAATCTACCCCAATATTGTGGATACTACAGTTAGTAAAAAATCAAGCAATTTATAGGAAGGGGTAGGAAGATTAGAGGAATCAGCTCCTTTTAGTTTCATCAGGGAATATGTAATGAGATGGTTCGCCATATTTTCCTCCAGAAGGATGTTTGAGGACAGTAAAAAAGCATGTGAGATAGTGTGCCCTTGCCACTATTACAAGACCAACAGTTATAGGAGGTGAGCAGGCCAGCATGATGTAATTTCCAGGGAGTCCAAACTGCTCTGTGTAGCACAAAGAAGGCTGTCTGAGTGAGACTGGATGACAGTGAGATGTGATTGGAAACCTTCCACACATAGGACCACATTGCCGTGATCGGTGTGTGTGAAAATTCAGAGGACCCTACAGAGTATAGACTGGTAATAGAATGAGAAGCAGCAGAAGACGCTTTAAGGAATTTATAAAAACAAGAGGCCAAGTGACCTAAAGCACCATATGTCTGATAAATCTTAAGGGCTGGAGGTAACTTCATCCCACTTAAAGCATCTGTATGTATGCCCTGTAATACATTGAGAAGTTGAAGCCAGGCATAAAACTGTGAAGTTGGCAAAGTGAATCACAGTCACAGCTGCTCAAAGGATAGAATAGCATTGTCCAGTATGATGGAGGGGAGGAACCAGATACCACATGATTGCCTCAAGGGCCATCTGACAGGATGGCCACCAATATTAATGAATGGGTTGCCCCATATCGGTGCAAAGCAAGATAGGTTCCAGGGACTAGAAGCTGGCACTTGAAGCTTATCAAAAGCCTGGAGGGCTCTGTGAGTAGCAAGTTGACTAGGGTTAAGTGCGTGCTTAGGTGAAATTGGAGTGGCGGGGAAGAATTCAGCCGGGTGGGGATGTATCAGATTGAGAAGCATGGGATGTGAAATAATGATACCCCTGATGTAATAGAAAAGCCTGACGATAGGAATAGAAATCTGGAAAATTAACACCTTTTTTCAGCTTGGACAATGCTATTCTAGGGGTCTTGTTATTCCATAAAAAACAACAAGTATACAATCCACATTTGCATAAAAATCCATGGCGATGAAAGCAGGGCTCATTGAAAGTATGTGATTTTAGGTGCTAATACCATCTTAATTGTATCCAATCTACCCCACCATGAAAGGTGTAAATGAGACTAGCGTAGAGAGGCATCCCGCAATTGTTATAGTATTTGGGAATCACAGTTGCTAACAGTGGTGAAAAAATCTGCATAAAAATGAACCCCCAAGTATCTTGGTCACCTTTTGGGCAGGAAGGTGGGATAAATCTGCTAGAGAACCCAATGTATTTAAGAGAACATCTCAGTTTTATGCCAGTTAACCTTGTAACCAGACACCTTCGAATATCTAGAGATTAGGTGAAAGAGAGAGGGTTCTGGATTTTTAAGGAATAACAAGACATCGTCAGCATAGGCGGATAGTTTATAAGTTTTTGCTCTGATAGTAAAGCCTTCAATAGTGGGCGTTTGTCTGATAGCTAATAGTAATGGTTCCAGAGCCAGGTTAAACAATAGGGGGGAGAGAGGGCACCCTTCTCTGGTTCCTCTATTAAGTTGGAAATGAGGGGATATTCTGTTATTTAAGTAAAGGTATGCAGATGGGGTATAGTACAGGAACTTAATCCATGAGATAAAAAGCAGCCCAATACCAAACCACTGAAGGCTAGAGATGAGAAAAATACAAACAGTCTAACTTCAGTTAGTCAGCCAGAGTGACTCACTGCTCTCTTAATTAACAAATGTTGGTACCTAATCAAACCAAATCACACTACCTCAACACATTTCCAAGGTGAGTAACTGAACTGAACTTTTCAACCTTTTTACTTAGGTATATACTGCTCCTAGCTTATTTCTAGCTTCTAAGTTTTGTTTTGTTTTTTTAATACAAACACTCAGTTCTGCTTACTGTTTGCCTTATAGACTTTTAAAAATAAACACACTAACTACTGCTTGCTAGCTGCCTTACTAACTATTTAAAAATACAAACAGTCTAACTTGTTTATTCGCTGCCTTACTGACTATTAAAAGCAGAAACACAAAAACACACTAAATAATAATCCCAAATAGTTAACTTTGCCCCAATATTTTTGAAAAAGACAACATCCAAAGCAAAAACTTACTGATTCCTTTCAGCCACTAGCTGATTCCTTACTGATTCCTTACTAATTCCTTTCACCCACTGATTCCTTTCAGTCACCAGCTAGAAAAGCCATCCAAGGCTATTGAGAAAGTAAAAGAGCCGCTTGACAGGTCGGAGGCTGTCAACACTCTCGTCTTACACCAGACATAGAAAGATAAAAAGAAAGAACTGTGAACCCACTGATGAATAAAAAAGTGAACTGCAAATCCGGTGATTACATCCGTTTTGTAATGAGCCTCACTATGAAATTAAAAAAGGCAAAGTCAGGTAACCATCTCAGCCATTTCCACAACTGATTGTAAAAAGTCTGCAAGCTTCTCTGGATGTTGAAAAAATTGAGTGTGATTCTTGTAGGTGACTTTCATTTGAGCCGGGTAAAGCAGGCCATACTGGGCTGCAATAGCACGCAATTTAGAGCGATGAGCCAAGAAGGCCTTTCGCATGTCAGCCATAGCCTTGGCAAAATCAGGAACAAAAATAATAGTTTGGCCCTGATACTGAATTGGGGAGTTGGACTTCACGGCCTCTAGCATGGTAAGGACCTGGGGGTACCTTAGTGCTTTAAAAAAAAGAGGCCTCGGGTATTTTGAGTTACGCTGGGGCCTGGAAGGCATGCGATGGGCCCTCTCTCTTTCAAACGGGAGGTCGAATTTTATCTTCAGGCGGGATGGTATCATCTTGGTCAGGAAAGCTATCGTGTCTGTGCCTTCCGCACCTTCTGGGACACCAAGCACCCGCAAATTGTTCCAGGGATTTCGATTAGAAAGCTCCTCCACTTCCCTCTGTAACTGCATGACATTGTTGTTAATCCGGGGAATGGATGCAGTGGAGATCAAAAGAGATGACGTTTGGGATTCCACATCTTCTAGCCTGCTCTGTAAATTAACGATCTGTTGCAACATATTTTGTAAGTCAGTTCTGATCACCGTTATAGCCTCAATGTTGTGCTGGATCATGTCCTTGAGCTGTTTTAATTTTACCAACACAGGTTCCGCCGACGCCATATTTTTTACCGTAGCAATTTTTTCAGGGGTCAGTGGGTCTTGTTTAGCTCACGTCGATCCCACTGCAGCCGCAAATGCGGCTTCTATCTTGCCAGATTTTAGGCAAGGACATCTTCCTGTATATGTTGCAGTGGTTTTAAGGCGATAACATTCAGAAATAAAGTGGGTTCATCGAGTTGTTAGGCAAAGTGTGGTGGAGCTACAAGGTTAGGCAGACATCTTAGAAGCAGCGCAAGAGTGCCCCCTTTGAGATACATTTTGATGAATTACATGGATAGACAGCTATGTGGTGCAGTTGAAGGAAAGGGATCATTTACCAGGGATGTGCAACTAATTGCCTAATTCGTCCCATTTCGGGGGACCTGAATCCCGAAATGGATTTTTCCCGAAATTCAGGAAAAATTTGTTTTCGGGTTTTCGGGGGTGGGGGGGAAGCAAATTTATTTTAAAAACCCCTAAACCCACCCCAATCCTTTTAATTTACTTAATTACAACCCCCCACCCCTCCCTGCTGACCCCCCAAAGCTTACCAAAAGTCCCTGGTGATCCCTAATAAAAAACAATTTCAGTTTCTAATCGATACCATATGTACAATTGCAGATTTTTCAGCATCTCCCATAATAGGTGGTGACTTTAATTATACAGTTGATGACTGTTGCGGTTTGTACAAACACAAATCATGCAACTTTCACTACTAACAATTACAAACATTTCAGGTACCCTGCCTGAGAAGACAAGAGAAAACAGGCATCGATTAGAACTGGATCCTGGTGGATGAATTTAAAGACAATCTCAGTCATTCTGTTGCAATAAAAAAAGCAATTGTCCCAGTTGCAAATTTTGGTTTTTTTTGCAGATTGGAAGCTGAAGATAGAAAGGAGGGACAACCTTTTTCATGGAAGTCTGTTTGATGGCTTGAGTTATCTGGGAAATGCAGTCTTAGAAAATCCTGAATTTATTTAAGAGATGGGAAAATAATCCTCTCTCCCTTCCAAGATATTCACAGTTTAGCTGGGTAATGCATACTAGGCTGGATCTTGTGTAAATGTTGCCTCTTCGTAACGTCTTTGTATTGCTGCCACTATTTTTCAAATTCTGCACTATATTCAGGAAAAAAACATTATTTTCTGACCCCTGTATTGAAGTGCTTTGGCTTTCTTAGGAAAGAATCAATTCTTTGTGCTTGACATAAAGCAGTTTTAACAGGATAGCACAAGATTTATTTTCTTGTGTATTACCTTTATCAGGGGTGTGATGTGCCCTCTCAATCACAAAGTCAGCAGGAATTGTACCAGAGGGGAACAGCTATTTAATCATATTTTCTACAAAATACTCCATACTTCCAGATTCAGAGCCTTCTGGGAGTACAACAAGCCTTTGTTACACCTTGATCTGTTTTCCAAGTCATCAATTTTAGCTAAAAGCCATTTAATTGTTTTATAATGGCTATCCTAGTTACTTTTTAATGTCTTAATGTCATTTTCATTTACAGCCACATGGCTCTTAGCTGCATCAATTCTGTTAACAGCTTCTTTCAACTTTGCTCTCACAACCTCTAAATCAGACTGAATTTTCGGTAATTGCTTTCCCAATGTTGCATTGCCAGCTATTATTTCAGCCATCATTTTGGGAAGATTAACAGTCTCTGACTTCTCAACTGGAGATTTGCTGCGTGAGGAATGTATAGAGGCTGAAGCTTAGCTGGTACCAGTTCCATCTTGGGTCATATGCATATTCTGTGATTACTGGTTATTTAGACAATAGAGATGTGAATCGTGTGATCGATCGTCTTAACGATCGATTTTGGCTGGGGGGGAGGGAATCTGATCGTCGCGGTTTTGTTTTTTTTTTTTTTTTTTTAAATCGTTTAAATCGTAAATCGAAGGAGGGCGGGAAAACTGGCACACTAAAACAAACCGAAACCCACCCCGACCCTTTAAAATAAATCCCCCACCCTCCTGAACCCCCAAAATGTTTTAAATTACCTGGGGTCCAGTGGGGGGGTCCCGGTGTGATCTTCCACTCTCGGGCCACGCTACCTTTGCCCTGTCATATGACAGGGCAAAGGTAGCGCCGGCGCCATTTTGGTTCCTGTCCCCCGACGTCACGAGCGCAGGAGATCGCTCCCGGACCCCCGCTGGACCCCCAGTGACTTTTGGCCAGCTTGGGGGTGCCTCCTGACCCCCACAAGACTTGCCAAAAGTCCAGCGGGGGTCCGGGAGTGACCTCATGCACTAGGGCCGTATTGCCCTAGTGCATGAGGTCACTCATGCACTAGGGCAATACGTATTTTGCAATACAGCAATACGGCCATATGGCCGGCGCCATTTTGCAATATGGCAATACGGCCATTCGGCCGGCGACATTTTGCAATACGGCCCTAGTGCATGAGGTCGCTCCCGGACCCCCGCTGGACTTTTGACAAGTCTTGTGGGGGTCAGGAGGCCCCCCCCAAGCTGGCCAAAAGTCCCTGGGGGTCCAGCGGGGGTCCAGGAACGATCTCCTGCGCTCGTGACATCGGGGGACAGGAACCAAAATGGCGCCGGCGCCATTTCTATTAACGCAGCCGTGGCCCGAGAGTGGAAGATCACACCGGGACCCCCCCACTGGACCCCAGGTAATTTAAAACATTTTGGGGGGGGGTTCGGGAGGGTGGGGGATTTATTTTAAAGGGTCGGGGTGGGTTTTAGGGTTGTTTTAGTGTGCCGGTTTTCCCGCCCTTCCCCTCCCCCGATTTACGATTTTTGACGATAAATCGGGGGAATTCCTATTGTATCGCGCCTCTAACGATTTTTGACGATTTAAAATATATCGGACGATATTTTAAATCGTCAAAAAACGATTCACATCCCTATTAGACAATTTTACAACTTTAACAGCAGGTAGAGAAATTTTTGCGTCTCTCTTTTGTACCTATTCTGTATCTATTACAATAAAAGCATTCCACCTTAGAAAGTCATTTACCAAAATGCATTAGGGCGTTATTGCAGGCATCAGGACCCTAACGGCCGTGATAACACCGTAACACATGTAATAAATACCGCATTGAAAATGTGTATGCAAATTTGAAAATGGTATTCAGTGGGAGGAGTTTGGGCATAGTAAATGGAAATGAGGGCTGGTTCACATTGCATGCAATGACATAACACACACTGTTGCAGGATTAAATGCCAGAAATGACTACACCTTTCTTCTGAGCGTTATGCCTGTGATAACTGTGCCTTACAGCCAAAATAGGATTTATTGCAAATTCCATTGAGAGCAAGAGAGAGAAGGAGCCTCTGTAGAGGATCTCTTATAATTGAGCTTTTTACACCACTCTAAGAGGGCGCATTACGAACTTGGGATGAGGTTTGTGGAGTTGGGTGCATTCTGGGGGCAATTTTACATGCACAGTCATACATAGGAACAGCTCAGTTACCATCATTGAAGATTAAATGTGATTTGGAGGGATGAAAGATAAAAGAAAAGAAGATTTGTATCATGTTCTCTCTATCTAGCTGATACTGTCTCTACCTAGCTTTCATCAAGGTAGGTAGAGAGTAAAGTGTACAAATCTACTCTATTTTTACCTTTCCAAATCACATTAAATCTTCACTGATGATTGATAACTGTGCTCAGTGCTGTCCATACTTATAACTGTGCATGTAAAATTGCCACCCAGAGCTCACCCAACCTCTCAAACCTCACCCTAAGTTCATAATTCACCTTCTTATAATGGTATAAAATTTTCAATAATAAGAGATGCTCCACAGAGGCTCTCTCTCACTCTCAATGGGATTTGTGATAAATCCTGTTTTGGCTATAACACACAGCTCTCACAGGCATAATGCTCAGAAAAAGTAGTAGTTATTTCTGGCATTAAATCGTGTGATAATTTATTTATTTATTTATTTATTAAAGGCTTTTATATACCGACTTTCTTGATACAAATCAAATCAACTCAGTTTACATCGAACAAGCAGTAACTATGTGTGTTCAGTTATCGCACACAGTGTTAACCAGCCCTCATTTACATTTACTCACCTCGAGTAACTAGTGGCCCCTCTTACAGTGGTATAAATAGTTATCTTATTTTCATGAGTTCTCTCTCTCTCTCTCTCTCTCTCTCTCTCTCTCTCTCTCTCTCTCAGCGCAAAATGCAATCAAACCTACCCGGTCAGTAATGCAGCATACGATAAATTTAACTCGCATTGTGAAAAAATAAAGGTACAAGGAAAATTATCCTAACCACATCTGTTTTTTTGATCAAAGGCACTATCTTTCCTATATTTATCGCAAAATGATGACTCTAGGCCTTAATTTCCAAAGTGGAGTAGCAACTGTGACTTATGGGTAAGCAGTATTTTCAAACTCAGGGAGAATCCTGAGAAGATGTGTCCTCACTCTGTTCCTGCATCATGTGATACTCCCATGGGTAAACATTCTAACCTTTTTTGCTAAGTAGTTCTACTCTTCTTGCTGTGTTGCTCTGCACCTAACATTTGTGATTTTAAGCATCAGTATTGCTGCTGCTTCAAGCCTCGCTTGATACCTTCGGATGGTTCTGCCTTTGCTCTGGCTGTCTTCAAGCTTCTTTAAATATTCCCTTTCCTTACAGTACATGCCAACTCTTCTTTTTTTCTGTGGAAATCTGATTCTTTACTTTCTTGCTGCACACTCAAGGACCGTGGGCTGTTTCCATGCCATTCCTGGTACCAATTTGCCCCTCTTAATGCCTTGGGCTTTTGATGCCATTTTTTTCCTACAACCCTCACTGTAAATCTTGGGGCCTTGTTATAACTCTTCTTGTGTGTTGCTCTGCAGCAGATTTGTGATTTTAATTTGTGATTTTAATTGCTAATGCCACTGATTTTGTTTCTAGCCTCTCTTGGTACATTTGGGTGGTTTCACTTCTGCTCTGGATATTTTTTTTAAGGATCTTTTCAAATTTCCTTCCCTTATGGTACTTGATGACTCTTTGTCTTACTACAACAATATGATGCTTAACCCAGACCTTTCCCAGTTACCTTTAATCATTTCATGGCCTCTTGGACTTTTTCTTCAATCTCCCTTCCATTATGGTTCTTACTTATTGGTCTCACCTAATGTGATGAATTATACCACAACTAAGGTCAGGGGTAGTAGAAGTGCCACACTCAAATCCAGCACTATATTCCTCCATAATTTCTGCTTCTCAGGTAATGGAGAAAGTATTTGCAAAAACTGATTCAGAAGAATCATGTCCTGGATTCCTTGAATCACAGGATATTGAGCGGCTAGTGGATAGAGATAATTTGAGACTTCTAATTAATTGTATATTGCTTCCAGTGAGGAGGTGAAAGAGGCAAATGATGCTGACAGGGCTCAGATTATACCATAGCAATGGAGAAGACTGACTCCAAACCTGAATGGGCAGCCTCTTCCTCAAATTATGCTATATTGCTTTAGTATATTGATTGGTTACTTTGAGGTCATCTGAGATGTTTATGCTAGATCATTTTCTTGTTTAACAATTTCTAGTTATTGTCCTTCTAATTGATGTGTAGCTAGTGAATTTCTTCATCTCAAATGCATATATTTACTTTTTTCAAATTGAAACTCATTTTTCTAACCCTTGATCATTCTTCCAATTTTTTCAAATCCTCTTTCATTATTTGTACTTCTTTTTTGTGCACCTACTTCTTACCACAATCCCTGGGTACATAAAATAATGAAAGATCTGACCCCATATGGTAAGAATCTCTCTAATTTATTTTGTGGGGTTAACAATGCAGTGCATCCAGATGCTGAAGTAGACCTGGTTTGAAGCAGTGGGGCAGAATACTGCTTCCTGGCTGACATAGGGATAGCATTTGCCTATCCTTCCCTCCATGAACCTGATCCCTTTAAATTCTTGATTAGTGTTGGCATACATGAAATTTCACAAACAAAGGGCCTCATTTTCTAAAGTATTGCAGGCCTGCGATACTTTAGAAGATGAGGGGCGGGGGGCCGAAACAGGGGGGGCGGGCCTGCACTAGCCGGCAGCGATCGTACTATCGTGGTGCGATCGCTGCCGGTTTCGCACCCAATAGCGCCACCATAGGAGGTGTAGCTATTGGGAGCAAAATAGGCAGCGAAAAGCCACCTACCTTTTCATTGTACGCGGCGTCGGCGCACAGTCGACCCCGACTCTTCCTCTTCCGGGGCCGACTCCACCCCGACTCCGCCCCCATCCTGGTATCGCGTGCGAGCGGCTTGGAAAATGAGGCCCAAAGTCACACCACTCACAGACTTAACCAAATTCTTAACTTTATTTTTCTGGATTTTTCCAGGCAGCTACTATGCACATTTTAAAACAGAGTAAACAGTCTGTAATGAATTCTCAGAGTTCATGGGGTACCCAGAAAAACTCACACTGTATTAAAAGTATCTGGTATACCAAGGTTTGAAATACCACACTCTCATTTCACTCTTGAAAAGAATTTGGATTTAGCAAGTACAGAATCACTTTTACATCCTCCAAATTGCTCTCGCTCTTTGGGTGAAATGGAGCTCAAAACCCCAGTTACTTCTTGTGACCACTCATACATGACCTCATGAGCTACTCACAACCTCTTGACCTCAGGCACCTCTCTTCCACTGTCCTGGGCCTCTCCCTTCAGCAATGTTCAGGCTTCTCTAGTTTTCTCTATGCTCCAGTCTCCTTAGGTGCTTCTTCTTGTGGGTCATCCCTTCACCTCCCCTTCCAGGACTTTTTCATCTGAGGGAAAAATTGCCTGCTCTCCTCTCCTTGGCTGTAGGCATTCTCCCTTGATGAAAAAAACCCCTGCAGGGTCCACCATACCCCAGGTTTCCATCAACCCACATGCTGGCTATTCCAGGACTCTACATCCTGGAGGTCCCACTCTTCAAAAGTTCTAACACAGAAGGGGCAACTCTCACCAATTTGACCCAATTTATACCTTCCCAGGCCACTTTCCTCACCAATCATGTCTTCCCAGTACTTCAAGGGGGCAACCCCATCAAAACCCTTAGCCTATGTTACCTTAAAGTATCCAAGAAAACCACATCCCATGCATCCCATGTCACACAAAATCCATAACATTTCAAACAATGACAATCCATGGGTCTCACCCATTTAAAATATCTTGTACTACTAATGAGAACGAGGCACAATCAAGAGTCGCCTCTACATATGCTACTACTGATTTTTTTTTATCATCTGAAAACCAGTAATATTTCTCAGCAATGTACTCAGTTGTTTAGTTAACCCTCCTAACACTTTTCCATTCCCTTTTACAAGATAAACCACAATGTTTTCCAGTTTCCCAAGGTCACCTTATATCTCAGTATCTTTGATATTATTTTTAAGCATAAAGAATAATCCCCCATCCCACCCCCCAACATGATTTCTACCATCATCCTTCCTGGAACATATTGTAGCCCAATATGGCCATATGCCATTTATGGGACTCAATGCACCATTTCTCTGTGAAGGCTATGACAGCAACAATATCTAGGCCTTCTTCCAACATGAGGACTTGCAGATCTACAATATTATTGCCTAGACTGTAAGCATGTATATTCATAGCCTTCCAGCTGTTTCTCCTTTCTACAGTTTGCATATTTTCATACCTTGTCCTTATCTACACTGCATCTCAAAAGAAGTCTTTTGGGATCCTCACTTTCATGTTTTTTTGATACTGGCTTTTGCTCCTTGGGAGGTGACAGCTCAAGTTAATTAAATTCCATTTGCACTCCGTTCTGCTACTTTAAGCAACTATCAATGTAAATTTCTCACCTACGATCCTCTTTACTGCTGCAGACAGGTGGCCGCCATCAGCACAGTTAGCCCTCTATTTTTTCAGATATGGCCCCAGCCTCCAATAAAAACCATAGGGCCTGCTTTTCAAAAGCATTTACATTGCTTAAACTAGATTTTACACAAGTAAATGCACTTCTACCCATGTAAGTGGGCTTTTTAAAATTGCTACAATATACACCACTGAATTAAGAGGTTTTACCCAGATTATGCGCACTTATCAGCCCACGAAGTGGCTGAACTGAAACCCAACCTGACCCAGAAAAACTAAACCCATCTCTAATGCTCAATTAACGAGTGTCCATTTTCCTAACCTGCTGCCGAGGATGCACATTTCTTTTTACTGCAGCATCCAATTTAAATATTAAATCGAGGCACCCCCAGAGAGATCATTAGGAGATCCCGTGTTTTCTGCGTGCCAATACTGCATCATCCTGTTAATGTTGGTAAATGGCTTTTGAAAATTGCTACAATAACATGTTACATTTACATGCATAACTCCTTTGAAAATTCTCCTCCTTAATTTTACACCACGCTTTTGAATCATGTATTGAAGTGGGCAATAGGACATAGGCTTTTCCTTCCCCTTTCTATGAATAGGGTGTAATATCTCATAAAATGCTATATCCTTTACCAGACACCTAAGACTGTCTCTTAAATTTTATTTAACTCCATGTGGATTACAGTTTTCTATTTCTTGCCAGGTCATTGGTTCCCAAGTGGAATACGAACATCAGAATCTTTTTTTGTCTGCATCTATAATAACTAAGAATCTGATTTGTATTACTGCTAGCCAATGATCCTGGAAGGCAATGGCATTTGATGTTTTTATTTCCCTCCAAATATGTCCCTATGTTAATCCCTTTGATAATAGATTCCTCCAAAAGAAGGAACTTTCTGTTCTTAAGTAATTTGTTGACTATACCTTTGGGAAGGTTTTGCTGTTATTCTGCAACTCTGTTACCATTTCAAATGCTTTTACTTGCTTGCATCTATTTCTAGTGTCATGAAGAAATCTTGCATGAATATCATCTGACAAAGGAGTTTATGTGTCACAGTTCTTTTCCTATCAGAATTCACTGTAACCTCTTATCTTTTGTGGGAGCTAAGGCAGATTCTATAGAGTTGTATATGGAGAGATTTAGTAATTTATTTCTTAAGATGAAGCAATTCTTTTTACATTCCAGAGAGCTACAGACAGATGGTATAAGCTCTAAGGAGGTCATTTTCAAAGGAGTTATGTGAGTAAATGTAACATACTATTGTAGCAGGTTTCAAAAGCCCATTTAGGCACTTAAAGTGCAATTACACATACAAAACCTATTGACTATTCAATGGCACATATTGTGTGGCACCGCTATGCCACAGAGCGTATAGGATTTGATGCTACTAAAACGTTTAATGGTAAAGTAGAGATGTGCCCCTCAGGGGAAATCTTTAAAGTCTAGCACAGTAGAACCATCTGCTAGCGATGCACAAGATGTGGAAAGTGCAAACGTTTATCCTGGAACTAGAGTAAGAATGTTCCTGTTAGCAGCGTTTGCTGCGGCAGGCCACGACCGGGGACCAGGTGTCATGGCCGCCGGCCGCGGCTGACCACGACTGAGGCCAGGCCGACGGACGCAACCTAAATAGCTTACCCGGGTCCGGGTATGGTCGAGGGCGCCCGCGGAGCAGGCAGCCCTTTCCTCTCTCTCTCCCAGCCGCTGCCATGGCTGAGATTGGCAGCATGGCTCAGCGGCGGTCTGGCTCCTCCCTCTCTGCTCCTTAGAGCCGCACACGTGGCTGAGAGAGATTCTAAAGGAGTCATGACAGGAAGTGTCATGGCTCCCCCCTGAAGCTCCTCCCCTGGCTTCCTGCACTTAAGGCAAGGGTTGAGCATTCAGTCTTTGCCTTGAAATTGAGGTTCCTGCCTGAGTGTGTTCCTGGCTCCTGGTTCTTGGTTCTTCGTCCCGCTCTTCTCCCTGCTCCGTGGATTGATTCTTGGCTGCTGACTTCTGGACTGGTGGACGTGTCTTCTCCTGGCTTGATCCTGGTACGGCTTTGGACCCTTCTCTTGCTTGACCCTGGTACGGCTCTGGACCCTTCTCTGGCTTGACCCCCGGTACGGCTTCGGACCCTTCTCTTGCTCGACCCTGGGTACAGCTTTGGAACCCTTCTCCTGTTTCGACCCTGGACTGGACTCTGACCCCGCTGATATATTGATTTCCAGGGACTGGCTTTGGACTCTTCCTCGATTCCATTCTCAGACTGTCACGACCTCTGGAGGCGCCAGCCATCTGGAACCCATGACCTGCAGGAGGCGCCTGCATCCAGACCTCTTACAGTCTTCAGAGGAGTCACCTAAGTCCCAGTGGCCGGACCCCTACGGGCTCCTCCTGGGGGGGGGGTGGTCGCGTGCTTCCAGGGTGGAAGTCCTTCTAGTAAGGTCTCTACGGTCCAAGAGGCCTTGCCCTTCGATGGTAGCCAACTACCTCGACACAAGGGTCCACTTTCATAACAGTTCCAGAGCTGCTAGGTCATCTCTTGGTCAGAGGGACAGTTACATGCCTTTCTTGATGGACAATAGGGCACAGCCCCCTATGGGCCCAGTCAATAGGAAAAGTGATAAATGCCCTGATGTTACTGAGTTTGGGTTTCTCCCAGATTGGAAGGACAGAGACCGGTGGGAGCTATGAATCTCTCTCAGGATTACAGGAGGGAGTAGCAGACGCGAGGCAGAGATTTACTCCAAAAAATCTCAGGAAGCCTGAAGGGAAAGAAATGCAAGTGTTGCCATACTGTATGGAAGATTTAAGAAAAACCTGTGCTTAACCCTGCTGCAGGCATCTGCTTGGAGCAGGAGGCAAACTGTGCCAGTAGTGATTTGTTGCAGGGCCCTGTGGGTTCCTGTCTGCTGCACCAGAGGAAACCTCTCCTTGAGCTGAACAGGAGGGTGTGAGTAAAGTTTGGAAAAAGTGGCAGAGTGCGGGCATGTTCTGAATGGAGCATGAGTGTTTCAGAGCATTGTCAAGAGGATGTTGTGCATAAATACTTAACATGCCTGGGCATGAACCCAGATCCCTTGCTGCATAAGTTGACCTGCTGCTATGGAGGAGGTGTAAGTAAGAAAAATAAAAAGAAAGAGCTATTTTCTGATATGATTTAAAGAGTTTGGAGGTTACTGGGGGGGGGAGGGGGAGGGGTGCAGACTATCAAACAAGGGGGCTTTGGAGAACTGGTCAACAAACTGATGTAGCTGGCAACGACATGGATGCATGCCCCTTTTAAAATTCCCTGACTTGCGCGGTAGAGTTTTGGATTTGCATTCCTATGTGCATGCCTATTTAAAATTGGGTCACAAGTTACAAAATGGCCACATTCTTGGGTACACACCAGTACACATGCACTAATGTGTGCCCACATGCTGGTTTGAAAGTTACCAACATAGTCTTCAGATGGTATGCCTAAAGTAAAGAATAGAGTTTCAACAGTTATTGAACTGGAATAATTTACTTTTGTGAAATCTTTATTTCTAGTGTGAAATATCTGGGTTTTTTTTTTTCTAAGGAATCAACCACATCACTCAGATTTCCTCTTAATTTAATTGAGAAAGGGTTCAGAAAGTTTTAAACTCTGACTTTTGAAGACTATATACCAGGGGTAGGCAACTTTGATCCTTGTGTACCAAAAACAGGCCTGAGAGTAGATATTCAAAATCCATTTAGACAATTATCCGTCTAAATCCTAGATTCATCATTTTGCTATAAATATCACAAAAATAATATGTGCAATAAAAAAAGGAGTGTGTTTAAGATAATGAGCGGTCAGCCCGCATCGGAAAGCTAAAATACTGCACGTGGCATTGCTGCATGGCATGCAGCATTGTGTCTCGCATGCCACGATTCATCAACATGGTTACTGTTACTTAGTGGGTGCTTGCATTCTTTTTACCCTGTATGTATACCGGCTTCCTGCATGTGCCTCTTTGAGAGGGTTGTAGGCATTGGTTGAGAGAGGAGAGTATGTTTGTGGTTCTTGGAGGTTTAGAGGAGTTTTTTCGATTACTGAGTGAGGTTGTCTTGTCTTCTGTTGTACTCTGTTACCTTTACCTTTGACTTTTGTCTTCTTTCTTGGAGTGAAAGTGTTTGCTGGTTAGTCCAGTCTGTCTGTTTGTCTTTTTGTGTGGAGGAGTGGTGGTGGAGGAGGAGTGGTAGTGAGGAGGAGTAGTGTTGAAGAAGTGTGTGTGTGAGTGGAGGTCTGTGTATAGAGTTTGTGTAAAGGATGGAGCATGAAGGCCATGGGGAGAGAGGAAAGAAGAGGCATCAGGATAGGAGGGGGAGGAGGCAGGAGAGGGAGTGGGAGGATGAGAGCAGGAGTGCCAGGGGAAGGAGGAGTAGGAGTAGGCATAGGGACAGGCCCAGGAGTAGAGGGAGGCAGGAGGGGAGGGATAGGATGGGTGCAGGTGGGGAAGGGGATAGGCAGGTGAGTTCGGAGGGAGGAGTAGGGCAGCCTAGGGATAGCAGAGAGGACAGAGGGGAAGGGAGTTGGTAGGGCAGGGGCAGGAGGAAGGAGGAAGGTCAGGGAAGAGGGAGTGATACAGAGAGTGAGGAAAAGGGAGGACACTGCTCCGGAAGAGGAAGTAGCACCCCCTTCAGGGCAGCCAGGCAGCACCACACATTTGTCTCAGGGCCATAAAGTTCAGCCTGCAGGATAATGGCCTGGTCATTGCCGGGGTCCTGCACAATTATCTGATGCTGTTTGGCAACCGGGCGGGCAAGAACTCCAAGGCAGCCAAGGGCCAGATATGGTGGAACATTGCACAGACAATCACCAGGCTCATTGGAGTGGAAAGAAGTGCAGAGCAGCTCATACACAGATACTGCGACATAAAGGCCCATCTGAAAGCAAAGGAGGTGGCCCGAGCCAAGTATCAACTGCAGACTGAAGGAGGAGCACCTTGGCCGATTATCTTGACAGCGATGGAGCAGCAACTCATGAAAAGGCTCAGACCGAATGTTTTCAAGGGCTTGGCTGAGCAGCTGGGCACCACATGAGCTGCAGCTGGTAAGTTCACCTCACCCCTAATTGGGCAAGCTGCAATGGGTGTACACATCATTTGGTTTGCAAAGAAGCAAATCAGAAAAGGATACCAGCTGGCATATGTACTAATGTCTTTGCTGCGTGTGCCAGCCGCGGCAGACCCACGGCCTGGCCCTCTCACCTCTCTCTTTGCCAAATCCAGCATCTAGTTCCTCTTCTCTGGGGCGGTGCTGGGCCGCTGGATCCGTCCTCGGGCCATTCCCGGTGCTCCAGCTTCAGCTACAGGCCTCTGTGCTCCATGACGGGCCTCTCTGCATGGCCGCGGAGAGACGCAGCCATTCAGCGCCGTACCCCTCCCTAGGCACGCGCACGTGCATCACTGTCACTTATGAAGGGTCCGCAGCGGGAACTGGCTGTGGCCCCGGATGATACTTACGTCGATGAAGCTCCAGTACTTAAGGCCAGACTCGGCTCCAGATAGTCGCCTTGCAAACAGGTCTCTAACGCTGGTCGTGTACTTCGTTGCCTCTTGGGGATTCTCCTGCATTCCTGGTTCCCTGATCCCTGCAAGTTCCAATTCATGTTCTCCTTCGTTCCTTTGTTCCTGTTCCTAGCCCTTCTTTGCATTGACTACTTGGACATGACCTTTGCAATGCCTATCTACGCTACTGATACTTTCCAAGCCCTGACCTCTGCATTGCCTGACTACGCTACTGATCCTCTCCAAGCCCAGATATCTGCATTGCCTGACTACGCTACTGATCCTCCTCCAAGCCCAGAGCTCTGTTTTGCCTGGCTATGCTACTGATCTTCTCCAAGCCCAGACCTCTGCTTGCCTGACTACACCCTTTTATCTTCTCCTCGCTCAGACCTCAGCCTTGCCTTGCCACTGCTCCTTGATTGCCACCGGCCCTGACTCCAGCTTTCTCTATGACATCTCTTCAGTCTACATCCTGGACTTGGCTGTTCAGGCTTTGGGCCTGTTCTTGCTTGGGCGCCCCCTGTCTGCCTTTGGTTCTATTGGTGCCTGGGTCTCCAGGACTCTGCCTCAATCCAGTACAGACTTCCAGCTTTGCTGTTGCTACCTCTGGGCTGCCTCTCTACCTTTCCATCGATGACGACATACGAAGGCCCACCTAAGCCCAGGCCAGCCCCGGTACCCAAAGGCTCAACGCACGGGGAACAAGGGCTAGTATTGGTGATAGCACCAGCTGGCCTCCGTTCATCAGTCTACTCCACCTGCCGATGGTGGGCACCTGTAGGATCCTCCTATGGGTAGCATCAAACCCCAACCTTGGCCCAAGGGTCCACTTCCGGCATAAAAGTCTTCTGTTTTGTTTCTACAGCTCTTGCCCTTGAAGCTGCTGGTCCCAGCCAGGAAGCCCCACGTCCCAGCTGGGAAACCCCAGGGACCAGCCAGGATGCCCCAGTGTGCAGTGATGCAGTACAACCTTCCCCACTGGTCCTTCGTTATGGAGTGCAGACCCAGGTCAGTGACAATGAGGAGGAGGAGTATGAGCAGCTACAGCCTGAACATGCATTGCTCATGCTGCTACTGCTGGCTGCACCCAGCACACTTGATGTCTCCCTGAAACTCTCCAAATTCATGGAGGAAGGGAGCCTGAAGCAGCAGCCTCCAGAACCAGAATGAACCATGAGTCAGCACAATCACAAGGCCAGCTGCAACCACCATGCTCTCACTAGGAGGAGGCTACAAGCCCCATGATGCCTATCTTTGCAGCAATAGATACCAGCTCTGCCAGCAGCAATGGCACTGGCAGCAGCACCACCACCAGCACCAGCCTAGTACCGCCACCGGAAACCAGCAATGGCACCAGCACCAATGCATGTTGCAGAGCTCAGACACATATGTGAAGAGCTGTAAACTGCCAGAACCCCACCCTGCAACAGGAAACTGCAGCATACAAGCAGAACATTAACACACTGATTGCTGCCATGAGCAACATGACCAATGCCAGAGCAGCCATCTAAGTCCTCCGCTGCATCTGTAGAATCCACACCCTGCAGCAGTCCCCATGAAGTGAGACACCTGAGCTGTAGGTCCCCCAAAACTGACTGCCCCCAAAGTGGCAAGCATTGACATGGCAAGGGAGCATGAACAGCTCAACCATCTGGGCAATGGTCATCTGCCACAGTACCCAAGAATCCACCCAAACACCGCTTAAACCATAACAAGTAGTCACTGTTTTGAAAACTAAACTTATTGGTTGTCTCCTTTCATTGTGTGATGTTTGTGTTAACGGCTAAAGTTGCCCTCCGTATCACCTTGCTTGCTAGAATGCCCTGGCACATTCCAACTTGGCACTTATTTAGCAGGCAATACCATATGGGCTATGGCATATCACATGAATACTTCGTGTATGCTGGTAAGGAAGACAGCCAGAGGTTAAGAAGAGCTCATTACTGGGGACCTTCACTATTACCTCTTGTTTTCCTTCTTCACACACCATACTGTTAGGAAACCCCCTGCTTAATGGCCCTGTATATGACATGCAGAGTAGCTTCATGCCTAACACAGAATCTTGTGTATATGTGCACCTTGTAGGGTGTTAAGTAGAAGTTAATCATCATACAAGACTTGAAATTCACCTCCCTATTTTTGTTTCAGGACTGAAAGGGTATATGAACGCAAACATTTGTACCTTTCACTGTTAACCTAATCACAGATGTCTACTTGCTGAGCAGCAGCTGGTGAGAAGTAGGGAGGAGGAGTGAAAGGAGTTGCTGTTTGGTCCACAATGCATATAGGGAAAAAATAACCCATGCTATATTTACACAATGTTAGGTTCCATATTAGGTGCTACCACCCAAGAAAGAGATCTAGGCATCATAGTGGATAATACATTGAAATCATCGGTTCAGTGTGCTGCGGCAGTCAAAAAAGCAAACAGAATGTTGGGAATTATCAGGAAAGGAATGGTGAATAAAATGGAAAATGTCATAATGCCTCTGTATCGCTCCATGGTGAGACCGCACCTTGAATACTGTGTACAATTCTGGTCGCCGCATCTCAAAAAGATATAGTTGCGATGGAGAAGGTACAGAGAAGGGCGACCAAAATGATAAGGGGAATGGAACAGCTCCCCTATGAGGAAAGACTAAAGAGGTTAGGACTTTTCAGCTTGGAGAAGAGATGGCTGAGGGGGGATATGATAGAGGTGTTTAAAATCATGAGTGGTCTAGAAAAAGTAGATGTGAATTGGTTATTTACTCTTTCAGATAATAGAAAGACTAGGGGGCACTCCATGAAGTTAGCATGTGGCACATTTAAAACTAATCAGAGAAAGTTCTTTTTCACTCAATGCACAATTAAACTCTGGAATTTGTTGCCAGAGGATGTGGTTAGTGCTATTAGTGTAGCTGTGTTTAAAAAAGGATTGGATAAGTTCTTGGAGGAGAAGTCCATTACCT